>NC_030427.2:16183710-16281210 GCF_001660625.3 Ictalurus punctatus | reverse complement strand
CACGCCACAAACTTGCCCTGCTAGTGTGAACGTAACTTGATGCGTGAGGTTTCTAGACACTGCACGTTATATTTCACATATGTAGGCAATTTTTTTTAAATTTCCCGTCATTTTTTCCACACAATTCATTTTTCATTTTTGTATCTGAATTTCTCTCATGATCAATCTATTTCCTTTTTTCCTTTCTTTTCTTTCTTTCTTTCTTTTTTGTACAAGATCTGAGAGTTTCTGAGAGAGGTATACACTGTACTCCTTCAAAATAAGAACCATTAGAACCATTGTTCTCACAGTGAGATCTGTCAAATACTATAAAATATTTAAACTTTCTTATTTGTTAATGATATTTATGAGGTGAGTGGACTGGTTACTAGAATGAATAGAGTTAAGTGTAAAGCAGAATAACTTAGTATGGAAATGTGTATTACCTGTACAACATTTAGCTTTGTGTTTCAGTCTGTACAATGTTCAGAAATGACGAATAAATCTGATGGGGCTCATTTTTGCTTAAATGTGTTCAATGTCCTTAATATTTGCATATTTTTATAAAAATTAATCTGTTGTTGTGCCCAGCGTAGTTTTGCATGTTTGAGAGACACAATTTGTTATTTTAGCTCTCAGTGAATTCAATAGGCCTGCTTCAGAGTACAATCTTACAGGAAAAAAATCTGGATGGAAACATCGCTTTCTCATAATTCCCAATGCAAAACTATGCAGAGAGAGAGAGAGAGAGAGAGAGAGAGAGAGAGAGAGAGAGAGAGAGAGAGAGAGCGCGTGCGTTTATAACAAAAGGATATGTGCAGACACAGCAGGATACACGACTCCTTATGCTCTACAATTATTTATTTATTAAATAGGATTATAAAATGCAGTGTGTTGTTGATATTGTGTGTGTGTGTGTGTGTGTGTGTGTGTGTGAGAGAGAGAGAGAGAGAGAGAGAGAGAGAGAGAGAGAGAGAGAGAGAGAGAGAATTTGGGCATATTTGTACTTATGTCTAAGTATATTAAAGGTGTTTAAAACTGCTCTCGTAGATAAATCAAATAAAATCAAATCTGTATCATGACATTTCTTTCTTTCTTTCTTTCTTTCTTTCTTTATTTGTATTACTGTTATTTGAGTTCTTTCTTTTTGTTTATCCTCCCTCCCTCCTCTTTCCTTCTTTATTTCTTTCTTTCTTTCTTTCTGGAAGAAAATAATTAAATCCCCAGTGTAGTATGGAGTGATGTTTTGTACACTTGCTGAACAAAAGAGGGCAGTGTGTCCTGGGAAATTGCAGCATGTAGCACCGAGTACTGAAAACTTTATACAAATTTATTATTATTATTATTATTATTATTATTATTATAGTTCTAAGTCTTATTACATGGACATAATATAGAGTTCACTACAAGATCGTAGTGTAATTGTTTATTTAATAAAACTATAAGCTGTATTCTCTGCTCTGCTTCTTCAGTCTGGTAGTGTAATGGGTTCTGTGGGTTCTGTGGGTTTTGTGCTGAACCCTCCAGAGGATTTCACTTTCTCAATTTTACAAGTAGAGCCCATGTAGAAGGTTAGAACTGCTGATTAAAGAACCACTGAAGAACGCTTTTCTTAACAAAAAGTAGTTTTTTAAATATTATGATTAAAAAAAATTTTAATCATGATATCAGTGGTCGATATCAGTGGTCGATATCAGTGGTCGATTTAAAAAAAAAATTCCTTACTTGTGCAAATAACTTGGGCAATGTATAGAACATGATAAATACAATATGGGTAAAGCCGTGGCCTCAGCAAATGTTTATTAATTTGTTGAGAAAATGTTTTTTGAAAAACTGCCTGTCCGCAGTGCTTGTTTGTGTTTGGATGCGCCTCCTGTCAGTCATTTTATAGACACTATACTCTATGGACCATCATCGATCCTGGGGGTGGAGCTTCGTGAACATGGGCGGGAATCATTCAATTATTAGAGATCTAATCTTGAAACAAACAAACAAACAAACAAACAAACAAACAATCTAATCTTACCTAATGCACATTTAAAATGGTATAATTATAGTTTTTGGTTTTGTTTAAACATTAATTGTACTATTAATGTTTTTGTGGTTTTATAGTAGCCTAAATGTATTAATGTTGTAGAATATTAGCGTGATTTAACACAAATAGCTACTTTTTCTTAGTTACAAAAAATAAACAATGTAGGCTATTGTTGATGAATCACCTTAATTAAATCTACAGCCATTAATTGAAGTTATGATTTATTTACAAATATTTTTAAGTGTTTATGGTGACAATATCGTGCGCGTCACCGCATGGCAATACACTTTAACAATCACGTCGCGTTTTTACATCCACTGACTCGTTCGTGCTTGTGAATCGATTCTCCGCTTCCAATGAGTCGATTCTCAGGGAAACTGAATCTCCCAAAAGTCGTCACCCGGCCCTCTCTCTCTTTCGCGCTCTCTCTCTCTTTCCGCTATGGTGACAGATGGAGAAGGAGAGAGAGAGCGCGCGCGCACGTGCGAAGCTCGAGGTGCCGAGACTCCTTCGTCATCGTCGTCATCACCATCGTTACACGCGTGTCGGTACTTTTTTTTTTTGCAGTGTGACGATGCGAAGCAGTGGGCGCATTAACGGGAGTACCGGATAAACACCAGAGATGGGAACCCTCTACCAGCGCGTGCACGGACTCGGTTATAGCTGACTAAACACACTGCCGCGCGACCATGACCACCGGAGCGCGCGCCAACTCATCACCGGCGGTGGCGGCGCACGCGGAGGGCGACGAGATCGAAGTGTTAGAGAGCGGAGAGACCGAAACCGGATCTCACCCGGACACAGTGAGTCGCATTTATAGTCAAAATACCGAATTAACACACGATCGATACATTTTAATGTTGAATTAACTCTTAAAACCTTTAATTAGCTCCGAACGCGCGACACTGTAACAGGTAAGAGTTAATGCATCACGTCATGAACACTGTAAGTGTTAATTAAACACCACAGCAGCTCATTCAACACTGTAGGATTTAATATTTAACTGTTTACAGTACAAAAAGTCCCTGTGTTAATGCATTATCAGGAATTAATACTACAGTGTAGGTGTTCATTAAACACCAGGTTACTTCATTCAACACTATGGTTTAATGCAAAAGTCTCTGTTTTAATACTATTTGTTAAACGTTAATTTAATACTGTGTGGGTTTAACAAAAAACTGCAAGTGTAAGTGTAGGTGCTAATTAAACACCACAACAGTTCGTTCAACACCATAGCATTTAATACTACATGAAATCCTGTAGATGTTAATGCAGAAGTCCCTGTTTTATTTAAATACCACAAGAGTATACAGTCTAACGCAAAATATCAGGAGTCACTTAAAAGCTATAGGTTTTAGTTAAACAGTTAAAAGGATTAAGTGTAGCAAGGGTTAATTCAACACCACAACAGTTCATTAAACACTGTAGGTTTTAATAAGTCGCTGTGTTAATGCATTACTATAAAGCTTGATTCTATATTGTGTGTTAATTGAACACTGCAAGAGTTTACATACTGTAGGTGTAATTTAAATACCATACTAGTTTATAAACACCATAACACTTAACAAAACACTGTAGGTGGTAATTTATCACTTTTAATGATTACTTTTCTTAATGAGTTTCTTTCAAGCTATAGGTTTTAATTAAACACCTACACAGTTTCCTCAACACTATTCAGGATTAAATACCTCAAGCACAGTTAATTCAACAGTGTAGATGTTAATTAAGCACTTTAGGTTTTAATAGCACATGCAATAATGCAAAAGTCCCTGTGTTAATCAATTATTAAGGGTTGATTTATTCTAAGATGATAATGAAATGTCATACACGGTTATAAACACCATAACATTTCATTGCAAGACTGTAAGTGATGCATATCATAAGAGTTATGTCGTAAATCAGGATTAACTGCTAGACGGGTTAATTCAACACTGTTAGACTGGATTTAAACACTCTGATTGTTATTTAACCTCCACAAGAGCTCAATCAATTAAAATGTTATGAGAGTTGCACAGGTGGATTCAACAGTGTTTTTTCAATTGCTTGTGAAATTTCTTTGCTCAGTCATTTAATTTGTCAGTCAACGAAATCCCATCTGACTCTTTCACACAACCTCAGATTAAAATAAAACCTGCTTGAACACCCCTCGACACCTCCAGTCTCCTCCAAACACATCCAAATTCCTCCAATCACCTCCTCAACACTTCCAAACACCCCCTCAACACCTCCGAACACCCCCAAACACTCCTTCAACACCTCCAATCTCCTCCAAACGAATCCAAATTCCTCCAATCACCTCCTTAACACTTCCAAACACCTCTGAACACCCCCAAACACCCCCTCGACACCTCCAATCTCCTCCAAACACATCCAAATTCCTCCAATCACCTCCTTAACACTTCCAAACACCTCTGAACACCCCCAAACACCCCCTCGACACCTCCAATCTCCTCCAAGCACATCCAAATTCCTCCAATCACCTCAACACCCCCAAACACCCCCTCAACACCCCCAAACACCCCCTCAACACCTCCAAACTCCTCCAAACACCTTCTGAACACATCTAAACAAATCCAAATAGCCCCTCAACACCTCCCAACATGTCCAAACTCCTCCAAACACCCCCTCAACACCTCAAAACACCTCCAAAGACCCCCTTAACACCTCCAAACGCTTCCGAAAACCTCCAAACAACCCCTCAACACCTCCTCAACACTCCTTCTCAAGACCACAAACACCCTTAAACACGTCCTCAACACCTACAAACACCTTCTCTATACCTTTAGACACCCCCAAACACCTACAAGCACCCAGAAAACAGCTCAGCATCTCCTCAAAACCCCCAAACACCTGCACAGACCTCAACACATCAAAACACCTCCTCAGCACCTTCAAACACCTCTCCATCAAAAGACCTGTTGCATACTTTAAACACTACAGTACTGCAGCCATTATTTATTCCTCATGTTTATTTCATTCTCTCTTTCTGTTTCCCTTTTCCATGGGTACAGCAGTGGAAATCTCTGTTTGATAAGGTACAGTCTGTCACTCTTTCTATCTCTCTCTTTCTTTCTCTCTCTCTCTCTGTCTGTTTCTTGCGCTTTCTCTCTTTCTGTCTATCCTGATGAAGTCATAATCTGTGATAAAATTTTCTCCATTTATAATGGTTGGGAAATTAGTTATTGTGTGTGCGTGTGTGCGTGTGTGTGTGTGTGAGACCCTGACATTGACCTGTGAAAATACAATTAAGGCGACCCGTATCCCGAGTTACAGTTTCGGGGCGACGAGAACGTGACAGATGGGGAGTGGAGCCTTGTCCTACTTTTGCACCTGCCCGACCTTTAACCCCCTCACACACACACATACACACACACACACGCACACACATACACACAAAAAGACTAGAGATGTGACAGTTATGAACAGTGAATAATAGGAAGACAGAATAACAATAATAATAATATAAAAACGGGAGAAAAGAAAGTGCGTAAAGGGGATTAGACTTCCAGAGCGAGAGTTTTGTGTGTGTGTGTGTGTGTGTGTGTGTGTGTGTGTGTGTGTGTGCATGAGAGAGAGAGAGACAGAGAGAGAGCTGGGCCTCTTGATTTGCTCGAGTTATTCACCCAGCATCACTTTGAGTCTCAGACTGAGGTCGTGACCCAGTGAGGTTATAAATCTAATGCATTGTGGGTATTGTGTTGAACTAAAGAGCTAATGAAGCAGGAGGAGTTAAAAGTGGAACTACTGAAGCGTAAATATCCACAATTAACAAATAACCTGCCGACTGAAATGCAAACAGGACACAGAACGCCGTTACACACACTAGTGCATCACCAGCTCTGACAGTAGTGCAGCTGCAGCTCACAAGTTTATATTAATGCTCATTCTAGTACGTTATGGTTTCTATAGTAACAGCTCATCCACAGGGGCCCTGCATATAATACACAGATTTTAAAAAATCAATTGCTTTGATATGGAAGGAATCTCCAGTGTCAGCGTTTTGTAACAGTCAAGGTACAGCTGTAACTTTTTTTTTTTTTTTTTTTACAAGTTTTACGACATCTTCAGGACAGAGGAGCTGAAGCTACTTTGCTGTTTCTTGGTTTCTGTGAGGGTTTTTTTGTTTTGTTTGTTTTGTCTTATTAACTTCAAGAAAGAGAATAAAAAAGAGAGGGGTTGGTGAAGGAACAATTGTTTATAGCTGCTATAATGTTAGTGAGAACAGGAACTAAGTAGTTTCATAAGCATTAAATGGAACTATAAATGGATAAAACATATGGTGTTGCTGTTTAATAAAAAATAAGTATTTGTTGGTAAATTGCTGTAGTATAAGAGGAATAAAATTTTATTCTTACCATAATCTTTCTTTTAGCAGTGTCAGATTTTAGTGTGATGTTTAATTAAAGAGCTAAAATATGAACTACACTGCAAAAACGCTTTCTTAGCAAGTGAAAATATCTTGAATATGTGCAAATGTATCTAATACTTCTTCTTAGTAGGAGTTTATAAATCAAATCCAGTCTGCTTTTATTCATTTCAAGCTTTATGACTGTTTTTCTTCTGTTTTTTTTAGAAACCTGATCCAACAGAAGATTATTTCAAGCTTGAAATGAGCAAAAATGTCTCAGCTAGATTTAATAGTCTTGTATTTGGTTTATTGTAAAGTTATAAAAGGGAATATCCCATACATTTGATTATATTGAAGATATTTTCGCTCGCTGAGTCAACGTGTTTTTCAGTGTTTATTATTGCAGTGCATTGTGGGTCTTTAAATTCTTTCCTCGTCCTCAAGATGATTTAACCTCGGACGGTGGAATGACATGAAGTACCATGAGGTGATCGCTCATTTCTGTTTAGTGTAAAACGTTAGCGTTTCATTCAAGCCAGTGAACCACAAAATGTGTAGTGTAAGAATATAGTGCGTGTAGTGTGAGATTTGGGACGCGTCCACTGTCCTGCTATGTTTCTTTAGACAGTGTGTTAATAGGCGGTACTTTGTGTTTATTAACAGCAGACATAGGAAGTGGTGTTCTGTGGTGTTTAGTGGTGTGTTGCTGGTGTATGCAGCTGATCGGCGTCTGGTGGCTCCATAAACGTCTGAATAAAAGTGCACTTTGTTTTTTTTTTCGTACTGAGAGTTCACTGCGCCGATACACAGACACACACGACATCACTGTGCTGCTGTGTAAAATTACACTTCACTTATTTATTTGTTTGTTTATTTATTTATTTTCTTATTTATATCACACACAACTGCATAGTCTGTCTCTCTCTCTCTCTCTCTCTCTCTCTCTCTGTCGCTCTGGTCTTTAAATAGATGTCGATAATGAGAGGAATCTCCCATGTGTGAAGTGTGAAAAATCTTGCATAAATGTAGTTATAAAAATAGAGTGGTGTGTGTGTGTGGTGTTTTAGAGCAGTTCAGTACTCATTATCGTCCCTCAACTGAAGCCTGGGTGTAAATCAACTTCACCACCGTAACAAGACGACAGAAATAGAGAGAGATGGAGCATGGATCTGGCTCTGTGAGAGTGTGTGTGTTTGAGTGTGTGAGTATGTGTGTGTATTGAAGATGTCTGTTGCAGCTGCCACTAGTACTTATCTAAAGTGTCTGCACATGTGTGTGTACATACATGTCTGAAGTGGTTCTCAGGAGAGTGTGACACTCAGAGGTGTGTGCGTGCATATGTGTGTGTACGTGTGTGTAGAAGGGCAGTGTGTCTGTTGAGATCATGGTTGCATTCCAGCAGCAGCTTTCAGCTTCATTCAGAACCATCAACACATACACACATGCACACGTGCGCACACACACACACCTGTGTTTTCCTACCTGTCTTTCTCTCCCGCACACACAGAGGATCTTCCGTCAGATAACAAAATATTATGTTGCCATGACAGCAGAAACGCTCCTTACTAATAGTGAAAAGTTGTGAAATTATCATTTATTTTAAACAAAGTGTATTCCTTATTCTAAATCTTGGTCAATTTTACACTCGACCAGTATTTCCTCATTACTAAAAACACATGGCAGTAAAATCAGTGTTACGGTAGAACACTGGATAGAAGATAGAAGATGGAGGGATGGATGGATTTCTGTTGTTTTCTGATGTTTCTGTTCTTTTTGTCATTTGTGTCGCTTCTGATGTAGCTGTCGTTTTTGTCATTTCTGTTTTTTTCTAGTTTCTGTTGTTTCTTCCATTCATGTCGCTTCTGCTGTGTCTGTTGTTTTTTTTCTTTTCTGTCGCTTCTGTAATTTCTGACATTTTCTGTCATTCCTGTTGCTTCTTTTGTTTTTCTGTTGTTTTCCAGCGTTTCTGTGCCCATATGAAAATGTTGAAAGTGCCTCAGATGGTCACCTCTGATTCCCCCTGAGACCTTTAACCTCAGAGCTAAAGCCACTGCAGTCAAACTTAACCCTCCTTTCTTTTTCTCTCTTTTCTTTCCCCAATGTTGAATCTTATCATGTCTGTCTGTCTTTCTTTCTTTCTTCCTTCCTTCTCCCCCCTCCTTCTGAGGTGCTTCAGTCAGATAGATTTTTCATCCTGATTTCATCTCTCTCTCTTTCTCTCTGTATGTGTGTGTGTGTGTGTGTGTGTGTGTGTGTGCGAGAGACACTGAGAGTTTGAACGCTTCACACTAATATAAATCTCAGACCGATGATTAATAACAGTAGTGATGGCATGAGTGACGGCGGAAGGACGCTCGGGTGTGAAGGGATTATAGTGACCTTAAAATGTGCAAAGGATTCTGGGAGATTTTGCCTGTGATTCAGCTGGAAGTAAATTGTGAAATTGAGGGACTGACCCTGTTGCTGTTCCTGCTCTCAAAAAATGAGAGCGCTCTGTCCTTTAGCTGCAGTTTTTCACCTCCCGTGTTAATGGAACAGCAATTATTTTAATAAACATCAGATTTGGACGATGTCCTGTCAATCAAACAAACCACACCCCCTCGTGCATGGCGGCTTTTTAGGGAGATTTTGTTCTGACAGTTGGTGGCGGGGACACACACACACACACATGCACCACTGACCAGAGAAGCCTGTTTAATATTCAGTATTATGCAAATGAGGTCTAAAATACCAGGACCACCCCATCCTCAATTCTCTCTCTCTCTCTCTCTCTCTCTCTCTCTCTCTCTCTCTCTCTCTCAATCTCTCTCATTCTATTATTCAGGGATTAATGTGCATCTCAAAGCCATGAGATTTGCATGTAGAAATAACACACATATTCCCACAATGTGTGTGTGTTTCTGTGTGCGTGTGTGTGTGCAAGCAAAGTGTAATTGGGAGGGGGTGTGTGAATGAAATTGCGGCCTCTTTGTAGACCCCAGCCTGTTCATAGGGATATGAAATCGAGACTGTGTGTGTGTGCGTGTGTGTGTGTGTGTGTGTGTGTGTATTCATAAATATTTTGGAAATCTGTGTGTGTGTATATGATTGCAGGGTCAATGAATTTGCATTTGTTTTCCACAAAGTTAATTGTTGTATGACATCATCATCGCGTGTGTGTGTGTGTGTATGTGTTTCAGTATGACCCAGAAAGTTCGGGCTTCATCAGCGCCGAACGTTTGCGTGACCTTCTTGAGACGCATGGCTCTGAACTCGACACACACAAGCTGGAGGTTCTGCTGGCGCTGGCTAACGGGAACGCTGAGGGAAAAGTCCGATATCAGGATTTCATGAACCTGGTGAGTCCGGAACATTACCTACAATGCTCTGGGGTAACAGGTGAACTCGACTGATAGGGTACAATTGCGGTAGAAATGAACGCTGTGAACATTTTAGTGTTTTTAATAAAGTGTGTATATGTGTGTGTGTGTTGTGATACAGGGTTCTCACTGAAAATGTGGGGAAATTTATGCTCTCTCTCTCTCTCTCTCTCTCTCTCTCTCTCTCTCTCTCTCTCTCTCTCTCTCTCTCTCTGTCTCTGTCTCTCTCTCTGTCTCTGTCTCTCTCTCTCTCTCTCTCTCTCTCTCTCTCTCTCTCTCTCTCTCTCTGTCTCTCTGTCTGTCTGTCTCACACATGGAAAAGTTCTTGGGTTCGTGAAACAGTTGAGCACAATTCCATGATACTGAAATAGCTTTTGTGGTTCCTAAAAAGGGTTCTTACATTTTGAAAAATGATTCAAGGTTCCAGATAAAAGAATTTTGAGTTCATGAAAAAAATATTCTTGAGTGTTCCTAAAATGGAGTTTGGGTTCCTGATACGGTGTTTCTCTCTCTGTCTTACTGTCTCTTTTCTTGCCGTCTCTCTGTCTTTCTATCTGACTCTCTTTGCCTCTGTTTTTTTCAATTTAATTTCTCATTTCTGTATCTCTCTTCATGTAAATGGAATGGGGGTGGGGTACATGCAGAGGGGTGAAGGGCGGTGCTTTGTGTGCGTGTGTGTGTGTATGTGTGTGTGTGTAAGGGTCTTGGTCGCTATTGTGTCCTATAAAGCACCTGCTGTGACACATTTACCAAAACACATGGGGGGAGATGGAGACTGAAGAGAGTTTTATATCGAGGGACTGAAAGGCTGAAAGCAGGAAAAAGAAAGAAAGAAAGAAAGAGAGAAAGAATTAAAGAAAAGGCAGGTTGATGAAGATCGAAGAAACAGGTTGAATAGAGAAGAATGAAAGAAAAACTGTGTTTACACCGAGGTTCTGGAAACTTCTGAAGAACTACAGGGGTTGTGGAACTGTTGGGATGCGATCGTTCACTAGAAATGTCTGGAAGACGTTTAGTACACCAAGC
Organism: Ictalurus punctatus; assembly: GCF_001660625.3. Classification (NCBI taxonomy): domain Eukaryota; kingdom Metazoa; phylum Chordata; class Actinopteri; order Siluriformes; family Ictaluridae; genus Ictalurus; species Ictalurus punctatus. The sequence continues at coordinate 16,270,463 of NC_030427.2, read as the reverse complement.
TCCGCCCCAAATGTTCATGCTCTATAGAAAAGTACCTGGTTCCTTTAGTGGAAACACAGCTGAGGAAAAAAAATTGATTACTGAAAACCATCTTGGGTTCATGGAAAGGTCCCTGGATTTCTGAATAAAAGAATCCTGAGTTCCTGTAAAATTTCGCAAGCTCCTGAAAAAGTTCCAGAAACATACTACAGTTCCTAAAAAGTTCTTGAAACCAAAAAGTCTCAAGGTTCCTTAAGCGGATCCCGTGTTCCTGAAAAAGATCTTGAGTTTCTTAAAAGATTTCCAGGTTTCTGGGAGCCTACAAAATGTTGTAGGTTCCTGAAAAAGTTCTTGGGTTCCTGAAACAGATCATACATTGCTGAAACAGATCAAGCATTGCTGTGTTTTGAAAAAGGTTCTTTTGTTCATAAAAATGTTCATTTGTTCCTAAAAAAGATTCAGGGTTACAGAAAAGGTTTTTGAGTCTGTGAAAAATTTGTTTGGCTCCTGAAAAGTTTCCTGGGTTCCTGGAAAAAAAGGTTCCTGATTTTTTTTAAAAAAGGTTCCTGTGTTCATGGAAGGTTTTCTTAGTTTTAAAATTTTTGGGTTCCCAATTAGGTGTTCTCAGGTCTATAATACATACTTGAGATCCTAAAAGGGTTCCTGAAGAGGATTTTTAAGTTCCTGAAAAATTTCTATGATCCTTGAAAAGGTGCCTGATATCCCCCCAAAAAAAATTCCTGGGTCCATGAAAAGGTTTCCGAGTTCCTACAAAGGTTCCTGGATTCCAGAAAAGGTTCCTGTGTTCATGGATATGTTCTTCGGTTCTGAGACTCACCCAGAACACGTCCATCTGTGCATCCAAAATCACACACAAACAGTGCAGCATCAGATAGAAGTTAATATTGTAATATTGTATGCAGCAAAGCATTGTGGGTAAGGTCTCAGAGCAGAGACATAAAGCATTGTGGGTAATGAAAGTAAACTAGATGTAGGGAATTAAAGCTAAGTACAGGGCAAACGCTAACTAGCAAACAAAACTAACCTAGTGAGTGAAAGCTAACCTTGCAGGCCTGGCTCTCAGACAACAAGCTGTCAATCAAGCATGTTCATTAGCATATTAGGCCATGCCCATTGTGACATTTCTCAGCTACTGTCTGAGTGTTTTATCACATTTACATCTTGGTGATTTTTTTGTTTAAACTTTGCTGGATGTTTAATATAACAGTGAGGTTTAGTGTAATGTAGATGATAAGAATATTTTATACCGTGCTGTGAAACCCAGCGTGACGTAACGTGTTTATCTGCGTATCTGACCATGAGGAGGAAGCTGAAATTGTTTCCCGTCAAATACCTTCTTTATTCTTTATTTCTCTGAGACATCCTTTATTCTCTACAGTGCAGGGGAAGAAGAACATTCCGGAGTGTGTGTGTGAGATGTTTCGTCTCGGCATCGAGCTTGTAAAAGTCATTTTTCTCCCTCACACACACACACACACAGATTCACTCTCTCTCTCTCTCTCTCTCTCTCTCTCTTGCTGTCTGTCTCACTCACTCTGAATCAGTTTCCCTGTCTCTCTCTCATTGCCTCTCTCCAGCTGTCTCTCTCTCTATATCTCTCTCCCTCTTGCTGTCTCTCTCTCTCTGCCTCTCTCACTGATGTGTGTGTGTAGTTGCTCGGTGACGCTGGAAGAATCTGGTGAATGTGTTGTGGTGCAGTTTTAAACAGAGAGTCCACAGATTCTCACAGATGAAAAGAGAAAGTGAGCCTCGCGTTCGTTAGGAAACACAGAGAGAGAGAGAGAGAGAGAGAATGAAAGAATGTGAAAGACAGAGAGAGAACGGAAGCCGCGGAGATGCAGGACAATCCAGCGAGGACTGGACGCTGCCGATCCAGTAAAAACGTTACGTACATCGTGTGATATTACTGTGCAAAAATATATATGGATTTATATCAGTTTCCTTGAACCTAAATGCAGGATTCCTGAATATTACTGAAAATATTTACTGTGAATCTTTTGAATTATTTGAGAAGTCTAAATTCACCTCTTTCAAATTTATAAATCATAATAATCAGGTTAAAAAGGAAAAAGCAAAGATTAAACATGCTTGATAAACAAATTCTGATCTTGTAAATTGAGGTTTAAAAATGTTCAGGTTGTAGAAAATTTGGATCTTTCTATCTTGCAAAGCTTAAAAAGCATGAAACAAACTGTCACTTTTCACAAATGATAAATGTTTCTGAGCTGTTATGTTTTTAGTCACTAAATAGTTTTGAAGCATGCTGTTTTAAATCCCAATCCAATCGTGTGTTTCCTCAGATGAGTAATAAGCGGTCAAACAGTTTCCGGAGGGCGATCCAGCAGGGAGGGAGGCAGCTGAAGAGCTCCAGCCTGAGGGAGGAGGTGGGACTCGGTTTGTCTCAGAGACTCGTCCGACACGTAGCGTACGAGACGCTGCCCCGGGAAGTGGACCGCAAGTGGTACTTCGACAGCTACACCTACTGTCCTCCACCCTGGCTCATCCTGACCATCACCATCGCAGAGGCGAGCACAGAGCTACAATAATACTGTTAACATAACACAAACAATATCGCTAAGACAACGTAAATAATATATTATTAAAACCACACAAAGTATTGTTAAATTAGTGTAAACACATTACTGTTAAAACAGCACACACAAAATAATGTACACAATATTACTAAATTAATATAAACACCTTACTGTTAAAATGGAATTAACACAATATCATTAAAAACCACATACAATATAGGTAAAATAATGTAAAAACTATTGATAAAATTCCATTAACATAATATTGCTAAAATAACGTAAACAAAATATTAAAATAACAAACACAATGTGACAAAAAATGTAAACATGATTTTGCTAAAAAACACAATATTACAAAAAACGTAAACATAATATCGCTAAAATAATGTAACCACAATGTTGCTAAAATAGCTAAATATCATTATAAAACAAACAATATCAATATATTAGTGTAAAGAGCTTATAGTTAAAATGACATGAACACAATATTGCTAAAAACCACGTAAACACTATCATTAAAATGACTAACACACCATTAAAGTAATGTAAATAGATCTCTAAATTTATAGCATAAAAATAATGGATAGTATGAATAGTTGCAGCCCTAATGAATAGTGAAATTATCAATAAAACTACTGGTTAAAACATGACCCCTGGTTCTGATGAGACATTTAAACTGTTGCGTGGTGACGCTTAGGTCCTGATCTGTTGGTTTTATCCCTCAGATGGCGGTGTTTGTGTATTATGGGCTCCTGCTGGACCGCTGGGTTCTGCAGGTTTCGTCTCCGTCCTTCCTGAAGAGCCCTCTGCCCTACCACCCTCAGCGTAGAGCACAGGCCTGCCGCTACTTCAGCTACATCTTCATGCACGCTGGGTGTGTGATAGCCTTAGCCACTGCTAACCCATGCTAGCATGATCCACTGGTTTTAGCCTTGGTTAAAGCTCACTGTTCTATTAACTCATGAATTCAATTCAAACCCTTTGCTAGTATCCATGTTAATACTACTACTACTACTACTACTCTCTCTCTCTCTCTCTCGCTCTCTCTCTCGCTCGCTTTCTCGCTATTCGATGCTAACACATAGCCTAGCCCACAGAAACCCATGCTAGTAACACAGGGACTCTTATCTATTCCTTGCTAACCCTTGTCTGCATTGACTAGCCCACACAAACCAAAGCTAGTAGCCCGTGAACACTTTCTAGCCCTATGCTTATAGCACACAGATGCACACTACTTCATGCTAAGCCAAGTTAGCCTTGGCTAGTCCACAGAAGCCTATGCTAATAGCTCTGTGACTCTCTATATTCCATAATTACCCTTGTTTTCCTCAGCTAGACTAAAGGAACCTATGCTAGAAGCGCATAGAGATCCATTGAATTCAATTCAATTTATTTATCAAGCACATTTAATTACAACAGATTATTCTAAAGTGCTGTACAGATTCAACAAATAAAACAACAAATCCACTAAACAACCAATCAACACTAAAATTCACGACAGTTTTCACTATTAAATGGATGGTAATGGTTAATGGTAATAGCTAGCCATTTTGTGAATGCTTTTCATCCTGTGTGTGTGTGTGTGTGTGTGTGTGTGTGTGTGTGTGTGTGTGTGTGTGTTAGAATCGAGCACCTGGGCCTAAACATGGCCATGCAGCTGCTGGTTGGTGTTCCTCTGGAGATGGTTCACGGAGCCGCCAGGATCGGCCTCATCTACCTGTGCGGTGTTCTTGCAGGTGACGGTGCTGTGCTCCCTTTATATTATTAATAGTTTATTATTAATTAAGTTTATATTAACGTGCTCGTTATCGTTTCTATAGTAACGGCTCATTCACAGGGACTTCACATATGGACGCTCTACATAAACAGATTTAAATAACGGTTATTTATATGTGTGTGTGTGTGTGTGTGTGTGAAGAGGCCAAGACGAGAAACAGCTGGAGAGAAATTTTAACACAGAAAACATGGCTCTTCTCCTGTGTGAGGTTATTTTGTCCTGACCTGATTGAGATTGATCCACAGTGCTGGGCTGAGCTGATGAGGAGTAAATACCGGATGATCCAATTTGATGCCACACACTCACACACAGACACACAGACACACACACACACACACACACACACAGATGCTTCAGTTCTAAGAAACAGACTTAGGCGATTTCTTTCTATTTGGTTAAAGACATGCCAGAAATTCATGAAAAATTTGTTGTGCGCGTGTGTGCGTGCGTGCCTGTGTGCGTGTGTTGAGGGGGGGTGCTTGTAGGAAGGTCGATTTGGACTGGAAATGTTATTTCCTTCTCCCGGATGACATTAGTAGCTAGTGTCATAGTGTGTGTGTGTGTGTGTGTGTGTGTACAAGAGAGAGCGCGTGAGATCAGTGCCCTGAAGCCATAGTTGTAGCACCAATGTATCATGGGAGTCAGTTCTTAATAAAGGGTCACACACGCCCACGCACGCACGCACACACATACACACACACACATACACCTTCAGGTCACTCTCTGAGTGAAATTAGGGGCGTCATAAATCAGCTTGCAGACTGCCATATGGTGTGTGCATGTGTGTGTGTGTGTACTCGCATGTGTGATCAGAAACGTCTGCTGAGGATCCTGTTGTGTTAATGAGAAATCGACCTTTGCATTTAGAAGTGTGTGTGTATGTGTGTCTATGTGTGTGTGTGGTAGCTTGCTGTTTTACAACATGGGAAGCTGAACAAATGATATACTCACTGCTCAAATAGTGAAAGTTGTGTGAACACTGTTGCTAGGCAACTGGGAAATATGGAAGGTGAACATAAGCTAGCTAATCTCTAAGGCTAATTATTTAGCTAGCTAATATGTCACCTAAAGTGTTCTGTACGATCTGTGTAAAGACACTGTGTGACTGGAAATGAGACAGAACCATCTGGAACATCAACATTTACCTCAGACATTTTCATAAAGTACTAAAAAAAAAAGACACTGTGTGGCTAAAATTATGATTTAACTAGCTAGCCTGTAGATGTTAGTCTTTTATAGACAGTGTAAAGACACAGTGACAGTGGAAACAAAACAGAACCATCCAGAACATCAACATTTACATCAGATATTTTGTTAAATTACTTTAAAAAGAAAAAGACACTGTATGGCTAAACTTATGATTTAGCTAGGTAGCATGTAGCTGTTAAGTATTTTATAGCCAATAAAGCACAGTAAGAGTGGAAACGTAACAGATTCATCCAGAACATCAACATTTACCTCAGATGTGTTCAGAAATTACTATTTAAAAAAAAGACACTGTGTGGCTAAAATTATGATTTAACTAGCTAGCATGTAGCTGTTAAGGATTTTATAGACAATGTAAAGACACAGTGACAGTGGAAATGAAACAACCATCCAGAGCATCGACATTTACCTCAGATATTTTGTTAAATTACTAAAACAAAAAAAGACACAGTATGGCTGAAATTCTGCTTTAGCTAGCTAACATGTAGCTGTTAAGGATTTTATAGCCGATATAAAGACACAGTGAGAGTGGAAATGTAACAGGATAATCCAGAACATCAGCATTTACCTCAGATGTGTTCAGAAAGCACTAAAGAAAAAGACACTGTGTGACTAAAATTATGATTTAGCTAGCTAGCATGTAGCTGTTAAGTATTTTATAGGCAGTGTAAAGACACAGTGACAGTGGAAATGAAACAGAACCATCCAGAACATTAACATTTACCGCACATATTTGGTAAATTGCAGTGCAACACTGCAGTATTGGTGGCAGTTTGTTAGAAACCTAAATATCACAATACATAGACATGTCACCTATCATTATATGGTAAGATCTGATTTTTTCCCCATATACCGCTCCTATACTGCTCCTGACTGTATATTTAGGACGAGTTGTGAGCTGTTTAAGGTCACCTTTGTAGTGTTTGATGTGCAAACACAGGACGAGCGTTACAGGTAATTGTCCTTACACAGAGACAGTAATGTTGATGGCAGTGATGACGGTTATTACTGTCACCACGCACTCAATGTTATTACACTGTAAAGGTTTAATGCATGGAGCCGTGCAGCTGTGTGTACGTCTGTCTGTGTATCTGTCCTCATGTGTGAGATTAAGCCATATAATCATGTGATTTAAGAGACTGTGTAATTACAGGCAGTGTGATTCTGCTTTCATCTCTGTGTGAAACCCCAGACACTGTCAGAACAGATTTATTTTTTGCGTCTCACAAAAAAGGTTTACACCCGATTTTTTTATCAGGTTTTATCAAGTCCAATTGGTGCATCACAAAGAATATGTTACTCATTACACAATGAATTAAACAGTTAATTAGAGGTCCTGTATGTAATCCTTGGCCATACAAACCTCAGCGACCCTAACCAGGAAGTTTGCAAGTTGTCATGTTGATGAACGTGGTCTCTCTAACCTCCATTCCACCCATCCACCCCTCCCCCAAGCTTCATACTCGCACCCTTCTTGCTTGCACTCACACTTCATGAACGTTGGCTTTCGCAGGATCCCAGACCTGAAGGGATCTAGTCTTTAATAGATGCCAAAAATGCAAAAACAAAGCGTACCTCCTATTCATATCTATATTTATCTTAGTTTAGAACACATGATCTGTTCAATCCAGAGTCAGTTACATCCTTATGTACGTTGTGTAGAAGCAGCAGTTATGACAGCCATTTGCCGGACAGAAGCAGGTCGAGAAAAAAACACGACGCTGCTGAGAAGTTCAGAGCTGAATTAGCTGATCAGCAGACACCTGGCACTGTTACTCTGATGCAGATCTGACTGCTGATAAAGCACTGAACTGGAACAGAGACACACACACACAGACACACACACATACACACACATGACCATTTTACCTGTACTTTCTTTATAAGTGAACATTGTAAATATTAGTGAGTCATATTGCTATTGCTGATCTCTCTCTCTCTCTCTCTCTCTCTCTCTCTCTCTCTCTCTCTCTCTCTCTCTCTCTCTCTCTTTGCAGGTTCTCTGGTCGTATCTGTGGTAGACATGACTGCCCCTGTAGTCGGATCATCAGGAGGAGTTTACGCCCTCGTCTCCGCCCACCTTGCCAATGTTGTCATGGTAAACGCACGCATACGGGTGTAATGTGCGTTCTGTTTCACAGTAGTGCGCGGAGTTGGATGTTTATCAGATTCACCTACTTACAGGTAGTACAGCATAGCATAGCATGGTATATATCTAAAGAAGTGTGTTTATGTACGATGAGATTTAGACCACATATACCCTTTGCACTAGCATTGGTGTAAAAAAAAAGCAGGTGTAAAAACAAATACACACTCACATACACACACATACATACACATCTGATCAGATCAGACGAGCCCAGGAGCCTCCACAGGTCGTCTGACTCAGTGTGATCGGATCTCATGTGGGTGGAAACACAGCCAGTACTGTGTTCACATCAGGGTGGCACTGGGCTGAAATTATGTTTTTGTGTGTGTGTGTGTGTGTATAGCGCTAGACAGTCTTGAGCGTGTGTGAGATCTAAACCATGAAGGTTCTCACACCACACACATTCCACACATTCCAGCATATTAACGCTCACTGTCCCCTGAGAGAAAGAGAAAGAGAGAGAGAAAGAGAGAGAGAGAGTGAGTGAGTGGGTGTGTACATGCATTCGTACCTGTGTGTGACAGCTGTGTTTGTAATCCAGAACACATCCACATCAGTCATACTGTGGCCAGTGCTGTCTCCTCACCTTTCCCATGATGCCCTGGACTCTGACCTTGCAGGAACAGCCTTTTAAAAGCTCAGTCACATTCATTAATTATTAACACACTCGTTTTCTCTCTCACTACTCAGCATTTCTCACACACACACACACACACGCTGAGTATCAGCAAGTATGTGTGATCAGGGCTCAGGTTACTTAATGCACCTCAGGAACTGATCTAGGATCAGTTTTTTATTTTGCGTTATTCAGTGTATAAAATGTAAAGGGTGCTGGTCTCAGTGCTGGTTCTGGATCAGTTCAGGTGCACTGAGGGTGAGTCAGCAGGTCATAGAGAGAGAGAGCTGTTCATGTAGATACGCGGTGACTGAGTGCCAAAAAACAGCTCACAAATTTCTACAGCAAACTCTTTCGTAATGCAGGGACGTCTGTATCTATATCCATCTGTTGCTCCGCACACGTACTGCACAAGTATTGGCCCCCCTCTACCCCAATCGTAAAGCTGATGCAACCAACTTCCATATTGTTTTAGAATAAATGACTATAAGACTAATTTATGGTTATTAAAAAATACAGAATAAAAAAGTATTATAAAAGTATTATGCAACTTTTTAAAATATTACTTAAAATTGTATAATGATATATTTCTAAAAAATCGTAAAACCAATTTAAAAAAAATATCCAGAATAAAAGAAATCATAAAACTGATTTACAGACCTTAATAGAATACAGTAAATTACAGAATTAAGAAAATTTGCAAAACTGATGAACCAAGTTTAAAGAAATTATAGAAAAGGACATTTTACAACACTGATTTACTGATATCATTTCATAAAACCAATTTTCCTTGCTGTTACTGTAATTGAAAGTCTCAAATGAAGATATGACACTTAAAACTACTTCATTTTTATCCATTTAACTCAAATGATTTCCTCAGACTTTCTCTCTTCCCCTCTCTCACAATGATCAGTGTAATTTATTGGTATGAATGAAGATATCTCTCTCTCTCTCTCTCTCTCTCTCTCTCTCTCTCTCTCTCTCTCTCTCTCTCCCTCTCTCTGTGTAGAACTGGTCGGGGATGAAGTGTCAGTTTAAGTTGTTCCGGATGGCGATGGCACTGGTGTGCAGTAAGTTGTTTTTAAAAACCTCAAAAAAAATGTTAGTGATTAAAACCTGAGCATGTTATTGCATCATCAAATATAAGAGCCAATCATGTTTTAATATGCAGATACAGGACATGTAACATTGCGAGGGGGCGGGGCATGTAGGGTTGTCATCTGTAGAATACCATTTATACCAAGAGGACCAAATCGGAATTGTGATCATATTCTGGATTTTATAAAAATGCTGAGGGAAACTTAATAGAAGATGCTAACCCTATCTGCAGAGCTTGTTTTAAGAAATTTGCTGCGAAAGGGTACTTTGGCACTTCGTTGGTGCGTCTTTAACCCCCCTCGCTTTTAAATTGCTTATGAATGCCTGTGCATGAGCATTTCATTTTCGCTTTCTAATTAGCAACAATTCTGGGGCGGCAGTTGCTTGAATGGAGGATTCATTATTATTCATAATGAAAAACAGAACAACAAAACAATACAATGACAAACTCGCTTATATTAAACCAATATTTTCCGTCCCGTCAGTCAGCTCGCCTCACTCGTCCCGTCAGTCAGCTCGCCTCACTCGTCCCGTCAGTCAGCTCGCCTCACTCGTCCCGTCAGTCAGCTCGCCTCACTCGTCCCGTCAGTCAGCTCGCCTCACTCTTCCCGTCAGTCAGCTCGCCTCACTCTTCCCGTCAGTCAGCTCGCCTCACTCTTCCCGTCAGTCAGCTCGCCTCACTCTTCCCGTCAGTCAGCTCACGTCACTCTTCCCGTCAGTCAGCTCGCCTCACTCGTCCCGTCAGTCAGCTCCCCTCACTCTTCCTGTCAGTCAGCTCGTATTTTTTATCCTTTAATAAATGATCAATTGTAATGGTTGGTGAGTTGCTGTGGTGTAAGAGGAATAAAACACTCAGGGACGTGCCGTTACAGGAAAATAATCAACTTCAGGGTGGTAACAGTAACTCCACTTCATCACACAGTAGTATTGTCTTTGACTGTCCCGCAGTGAGTGTGGAGTTCGGCCGTGCTGTGTGGTTGAGGTTTTACCCCCCTGCCGTGCCCCCGTGCCCCAATCCGAGTTTCTGTGCCCACCTGGGTGGGGTGGCGGTGGGCCTGACACTGGGTGTGGTCGTGCTGCAGAACTACGAGCAGCGGCTGCATGAGCAGTTCCTCTTCTGGATCTTCATGAGCGTCTATGGCCTCTTCGTCCTCTTCGGGATCTTCTGGAACGTCTTCGCTTATAGCCTGCTGGACGTCAAACTCCCGCCAGCACCATGAACAGCGTGCGTGTGTGTGTGTGTGCGTAGAGGTCACCATAACCTTTAATCTTTGACTGTTTGGCCAAATGCTAAGTACCTCACTCCATGCGTGTGTGTGTGTGTGTGTGTGTGTGTGTGTGTGTGTGTTTAGTGCCTAAACTGCTTCATCATCATTGCTGTGAGCCGTCCAAGAAAAAGAAGAGATGCAGCAGAACAGAATGTGAAAGCGAAGGGAAAAGCAAAAAAAAAAAGAAGCGACAAACACAGAGTAATCTAATCCAAATACATTAAAGTGACAGTGAGCTAAGCTAATCCTGCTAATGTGGCTAACAGTGAAATAGCGCTAAAATGGTAAACCAAGAATTAATTAGCAATGATCGGTGGGAAAATCATTGATGATTTTGGAGATAATATTAACTGGATAATTAGAGGTTCTTTTGGGCCTGTTAATGACAAAAGTCTGGTACGAACACTACTTAATAATTAGCAGAGGGCGGACTCAAGTGGGGTTTAGAGACTATCGCTCGCCCACTTGTAGCATTTGTGTTTCACTTCTCGATTTTATGCTAATTAATTATGACGTGATATAACAGTTTAATCTTTAAGTACAATTTAAACATTTTAATCAAATGTTATTTATTAAACTTTACAGTGTACTGTATGCTATTTGGCCGCTACAGTTTTTTTTTAATTTTTATCGTGACTAAAAACTAGCTTTATATACCACACCCACAAGCGACAAACCAGAAGCAACATCAGAGACTTGTGATGTGTACGACTATAAATCTCATAACCTTTATAGTTTCTACAAATTTCAATAGAGTACACGCTTAGGAAGCTATCATAAGAGTTTGGGTCATGATGTCATATCAAAATGGCTGCTCCATGTTATGTCAGTAGTAACAATTGCTAAAACAAAAACACATGGTTGTTTTTCCCGACTTTGGAGGTCGTAATTTGCATAATTCGGTATCTTCAGAGAGTCGAATACAACAATGTTAATTGCTAGCGGAAATGTAGCTAATATTAACATAATGTTATACCAGTATAGATGATTTTATTTGAAATTGGGAATAATATCTCATTTATTCTAATAGTTTTCATCATACTGGTTCATATATTTGTCACAGTATGGTGTTATTATATCGTTAGAATCTGTATTAGCATAGTGGGTCCATCATGCTAACTAGTATCTGTTGACCTTTATTCACTGTTAGCTCATTAGCATGTTTGAATTAAAGATCATAGTGCTGCTATCAGTTTTGAGAGTTTTGCCTGTTAGCCCTCAGCTGGACGCTTTCTGATTTCTGAACTGAATGCAAAACTGTCCTGAGATCAGACAGTAAACTTGCGCTGATTTTTGCTCAGCGTTCCTTCGTTCACATTTAAATACAGTGTTTCTAGCGGACGTTATATTTTTTATAAGTGATAACAGCCTGATGAGAGAGGAGAAAGTGCTGATTTTTCTTAACATTGCCAAAAATTATGAATCATCTCCTCCTCAGCTCGTCACAGTTTACACCTTGTTCTAATAAGCGGATGCTAGTTTTAAAGAAATCCGTTGTTTGTTTGCGCTACTGATGCTATTTACCAGAAGCACACTGGATTAAAAGAAATGTTTAAATATAAAATGTAATATGGCGTGAAATAAACGTATTTATAGCTGTAGCTTTGTGTTGGACACTGGACTAATCGGTCGTGTGTGTATGATGATGCTAATGAAGTGTGTGTGTGTGTGTGTGTGTGTGTGTGTTTATCTATAGACGGTGCTAGTGTACATATGAACTGAATGTTTCCATTAGGCGTGTGCCGATATTTTATTTTCATGGTGTGATAATCACGGTTTACTATATTATCCTGCTATTGTATCAAAGAGAAATGCTTCAGATTTGCCCAAAATAAAGGTTCCATTTGATCAGCCAATCAGAAATAAGAATTGGTATTATATGACATTTACATTAGCGTTTCTTTTTCTTTACAAGTAGCTTGGCTAACATTAGTGCGATGCTAGTATTTTTTGCTAAGCCACACAGTGAGCTGAAAGAAATGAAAAAGTCTTATGGTGATCAACTTTGCAGTTGGCTAATCACATTTTGACCTGCTAACTGATTATCGGCACACGCCTAGCGTCGAGTTTAGTGACTGTTCTAAAATCAGCTCGTTTTTGGTCTATGCACAAACGTTCAGCACGGCAGCAAAATAAAACCGATACCAGATAAATTATAACAGTGTTGTACAGTTCGGACATGGCTAATGGCTAATAACGCATGACCTGAACTATTTAACACTCTGATACAGCGAGTTCTGACCTCCTGCTACACCGCTGTCTCTCTTCACAACACAAATCCAGCATTTTAATTGTTTAACATAAATGTTTAAGCTATTTTCTTTTTTAAAATGCCAGTCAAGTGTGTTAGTCGCTAAGCTGTGATCTGAGGCTGTGCGGCTAACGCAGAGCTAATAGCTCACTCAAAATATTTTACCGTGTTCATATTTTGTAGATTTGGTATGTAAATATGGGAATCATTAAACAGTTTTATGACTGAAACGGAAAAAAAGGGTTCCTGGGATTTTTATTTTGTGTGTGTGAACCTGATTAGCTAGCAAACATGACACCGCAAAAAAAAAAGGGGGTGGGGGGCAGGAAATCAATACTAAGTATGTGCAGTACATATATACACACAGCCTTTGGATTTATTTATTTATTTATTTATTTATTCGTTTATTTATAAGGAATTTGCCATTGGTGGCAAATTAAACATCAATTTAAAAAAAAAATTGGAATTAATTTTAGATGTACTTAAGACTCTAATTTCAATACATTATTGTTTCATTAAAAAGATTCTACCGTTATATTGTATATTAATGATAAACCGTTATATATATATATTTTTTTATTAATCGGACCAATAGCACACTCTGCTGCCGAATACGTTCAGGCCCAGCTGTCCTTGCGCATGCGTAGTATAAACACCGGAAGTGTATTGTGATGCAGCATAGAGAGCATCGCGCCATTTTATCCAATAGCAGAGTGGTGGACAAAGTACGTTTTTTTTTAGCTTTATAACAGAAAATGGGAAGAAAGAAGAAGAAGCAGCTGAAACCGTGGTGTTGGTATCCTTTTAACTTGCTTTGCGACTTAAAAAACAGCGAAGTTAGCGAAATATCTTCTTAGCTAGCGAGGCTATATTCCGAACGGCGACATGATAGTCACGTAGTGCACTACGTAGGGCATATACGCCATTCTTCAAACCTTGTGTATTGCGCTTAAGTAGAAAGCATAGGCCAATTTTGGGATACAGCTCAAGCTAATGCGCCTCAAGTCTTTTGAAAACGGATTAGCTAGCAGGTAACAGTACTTCGTGTAGTTATTTGCTTGCCTTTATAGCGATATAAATCGGCACAACTTTGAATAATTATGTATTTTAAATACTAACCGTGTATCGAAGCTCTTTATGTAACTTCAGTTATTTAAAGTCACCTTTCTTAGCCAGGAGAAGACAAGACTTGAACGCTAATGAACGTGTTATCATATTTGCGTTACACTTCACGTTTCAGTTCTCCAAAATGTTTTGTTTAATTTCTGTAATCTCTATCGTTATGTGTCTCTAGTTAATTACGGCCGGACTTAACTGCATAAAAAAAACTGTTAAAACTAAAAATCTAAATCTAAATGTTTTGGTTTAACTCCTTGAATGATTGAGCGTGGGAGTGATGTGTCATTTGCGAACGAGTCGACTCTTTGAACCGGACTCTGAGAGTCGAGTTGCAAAGTAAAATAAGATTTCCTGAAGCGATTAATTACGTAAAAAAAAAGAAAAATCACAACACTATTTTTTTCAGATTAGAAAAGAATTTGCACGCTCAATGACCATTTTGGGAGCCGAAAGAGTTGACTTTTATTGATGAACCGAGACTATTGAACTGATTCACTCAGAAGAGCCGGCATTCCGAATCACTATGTAGTAACGGTGGGTTTTTCTTTAGCAGGGGATTTCCTGACAAACAAGTTTCCTGATATTACGTCTTTAAAGTAATGTTACTGCTACTTTTATAATTCTTTATAATGATTGACAGATTAAGAAGGGAAAAAAAAGATTAGTAAATATGGCACAAGTGGGAGTGTTTACTTTCTGTGGATTGTTGGGTGTTTTTATCCAGTCTGTGATCGATTATGCACCTTAATCTGATTGCACAAAGGTACTGCAACAGAGACTTTGATGACGAGAAGATTCTCATCCAACATCAGAAAGCAAAACATTTCAAATGTCACATATGTCACAAAAAGTTGTACACAGGACCTGGCCTGGCCATACACTGCATGCAGGTACGAGACACACATTTGAGTAGACTTTTAATTCCACTCACAGATTTTTTTAAAAATGCATTCAGAGATGGGATCATGAAACGCGATTAACATTTTATTCCAGGTGCACAAGGAAACGATAGATGGCGTTCCAAATGCGATACCCGGCCGAACCGACATCGAGCTGGAGATCTACGGCATGGAGGGTATTCCGGAGAAAGACATGCAGGAGCGGAGACGGCAGTTGGAACAGAAATCTCAAGGTGGGAAATGAGACAAGGTCTTTCCTTGTAATCACAAACAGTAAAAAGCTAATGAAAAATAAATGTCCAGCTATATACATCATTGAGCCTCAATTATCAAGCCTCCATTTATTTATCTGGAAAATGTATTTCTAAGCAAGTCGTACGAGCATTCACACAAGAAATGTCTTGTTTATGAGAATCCAGTAAATTCGGGGTCACTTACAGATGAGCTTTGGAGTCTCAATCAAAAACACTTCCTCATACTAGTTCACTTGGTCAGGGTCTAAGTTTCATTAATTAAAGAATATAAAAATAAAGAAAGCTAGCTGACACAAGCCTATAAATTAAGACAAATAAAACGATTCATTCAAATAAGACAAAAGAAATGGAGGTGTATAAACAGAGGACGGGCCGGTCTGTCTGTAATCCGTAAACAAACGCCTCAGCTGATGTAAGATTTAAATGCTCCATTATTATTATTATTATTATTATTATTTCATGCTCCCAGCTATTTGTACACTTTACCTTTTCTGGATTTTTGTGGATGTCACTATATGCAGAACGAGCTGTATCAGGAATGCGCTTTGCACTTTACTGGTGATCAACATACACACACGAGTGCAAAGAAAACCAGCATTTCCAAAACAGTTGTAAATCTGATGGAAATTTGTATTTTGCTTACGCAAACATTCATGTACACCGTTACTGAACGATTGCTTAATGAGCCCCAGATTAATGTGTGTGTGTGTGTGTGTGTGTGTGTGTGTGTGTGTGTGTGTGTTTAAGCAGAAAGCCAGAAGAAGAAACAGAACCAGGACGACTCGGATGAGGACGATGATGAAGATGAAGCCGGTCCCTCACCATTTCAGCAGCCGCCAGTCCCCCAGCCACAGAACGCCTACATGCCCCCGGCTAACTACTCAGGTGGGTCAGTTACACAGTCAGAGGTGTCTTCATGCGAATATCTGCATATTAATGCTCAATTTTATTTATTTATTTATTTTTAAACAAATGTAATTTATTTTACGAAGTGTTGTTTGTGTACTATTTGATCTTTGCTTGTGAACACTGTGTGTGTTTGTGTGTAGGTATGCCTCCTATGATGCCTGGTGTTCCACCAATGATGCCCGGAATGCCTGTAGTGATGCCCGGCATGCCACCTGGGTACATTTCTGTCTCTAATACATAATGGCTTATTCATTTTGAATGCTTTTAGCTATATGTTTGGAGCATCGCTTGTGCACGTCCTCGGATATTTAACACTGGTGTAATACCAACATAAACAGTAGGGGACAGTATAGCACTGTGAGACACTGTCAATAACTGAATAAACAAGTTAGTGTTTGTCTCAAATTTCATCCTTGTGTGTTGCTGTTCTAGACAGTTAATGAGTGCCGTTGTCCAATTACCATTAATGTTTAAATTTTAAAGCCTTTTCGTGTAGTCTTTAAACTTAGCAAAAGGTCTGATTTGAGTGTATTAGTAAATACTTTTGAATATAAGCTTCTAGTTTTCGATTTGAGACACGGTAATGATGACAATCATGATGTTGGCGGAAAGTTTTAAGAGCCCGAGCAGTGTGTGTATTGTTGCTGTGTGTGAATTGGTGAGAGGTTTTACAGTTCCACTTCTTCTTCCAGATGTGCTCAAGATGTTTGTAATTCCTTCGATTACAAATTCAGTAGCATCGCTTGTTATTACATACTACTAGTTTCTTTGGCTACTGATCTCTTAACTGTTTAATGAATTGGGAACACTCAACCCCCTGAATTTGTTCCTTTGACAGTATGATGCAGATGGGAGGGATGATGCCCCCGGGGCCCGGAGTGCCCCTCATGATGTCAGGAATGCCCCCAGGTAAGTAGGAGGTGTAGTAATGATGCTTTTCATTGTCATCAGAAAAACCTGATCTCCAGTATGGGAAAGTGCACTGTAACGCAGTTGTCATTCAGCTCGGAATTCCAAGTCAGGAACTAACCTGATGTGGCCCACAGTCAGCTTTCCCTTTGGATCGTTTTATTTTTTAATAAAACTTCACTTGGATGTGTACCATCAAACATGTTTTGTAAGTTTAGATTTGTAACGTAATTCTGTTGATTCGAGCCCGGGTTTTACAAACGGGATCAGACCGTTGTGACAGAACAAGTTGTTTTTGCAAACAAGATTAGCTGACCTGCCTTGTACTGCGTTTCTTACTGCTAATATTAAATAAATGTAGAAATGCTACTAGAAAATGTGCACATGTTTTACAAGGGAATGTGGTAATGCACAGATGCCTTCAAAAATAATGAAATTTAACTTTTCTATGTTAAACACTATAAAGAGCAGCAAACTCTAATAAATGAATCAAGTCAGTATCTGGTGTGATGACCCTTTTGCTTTTAAACTAGTTGTCCCAAGTACAATTATTGCAAAAAAAAAAAAATATGAGGAAATTAGCTGGTAATTTGAGACTTTTTTTAGTCTCGGTAATTTGCATACATTTTTCTGTAACATTTAATTTATGTTTGGAAATCTTTAAAAAAAAAAATAGGGTGCCTATTTTACATTCAAATGACATTCAAATAAAAATAGCCTTCGTGTTTGTAAATATGTTAAGAGTTTAAAAAAAAAAAAAAGAAAGTTGAGACTTGCTGTACAAGTATGATCTTGCTCTGGACGTCCACGTTTTTCTGAGCAAAAGCACCGGAAAGCGTTTAGATCAGAACCAGAGAAACGATCGACTTTGGAACTTGCCGAGTTTAGAGTACAGTACATTAGATGATTCTTTCCTTCTGATGCTGTCTAGAGCATGTGCTCATAATTGTATTATAGTGAATATGAATATAAAGCTTGTGTTTGTGTTGCAGGAATGCCCCCTCATGTACCCCGGCCTGGTATTCTCCCAATGGCTCAGGTACCTCCTGTAACGGCACCAGGTGTTCCACCCCGGCCTGCTACGCCCGCCGCCCCGCCCCCTGCCTCCAAACCCCTCTTCCCTAGTGCTGCTCAGGTAATGGGGGGGGATTTAATTAAATTAATTTGTTAAATGTAATGATGCATCAGTGGAATTTCTGAGTTATTTTTTATTGTCAAATAATTTCAAATGAATCGGTTTGATGACTCGAATGTATTATTTCAAAATCTAGTTGTTGATAATAAATAATTTTCTTGCAGAATTTTTTTCCCGTCCTTTTTAGTGTTGCATAATTTATTAAAACACTCGAGAGTTTTGCTGGAAGTTTCTTAGTAAACCTATACATCCTGAGACATACAGTATCGTAGAAACTAGAGGTCAAACATTAGTTTTTAAAGTTGATACTGAATGAAAACATAACCCTCAGAGTAAAATATTGCTGTACTTTATTACAAAAATAAACAGTACTGACTGTTTTAAATGAAATAAATCTATAAACATTAATATATATTAATAATTAATATTAAAGTAAATAAAATCCGATATATAAATCAAAACTGAACCAAAAAGTAACACTCCTCATAAATATAAATCGAGACATCCAAAATGAGGGGGACAAACACTTCAAATAATGCAACAAAATTTGTCAGTGATGGTTTTTCGCCTCTAGAAGCTGATGTTGTACTGTTTAATGACAGTGGACCCTTCTGAGCCGCTCTGCAAGAGACACAACCAAGAAAAACTATCAGTGTGGAGTTTTGCCGGTAACCGATAGTTCCAGCAATCAGTTATCGGTCACAATTAATCGCTCAACCTCTAATAGATCTGTCTTTAAATATTGCAATGTGGTTTTGTTTGTTGTCATATGTGTTTGTACATTGTGTTTTAATTCCATTTTAAACAATCAAAATGTGTTCATAAATGTTGTATCAGGATTGTGTTGAAAGTATTGGCACCCCTTTATGTTTCTGTATATCCAGGCTCAGCAGCCGGTGCCCACTAACGCCGATCCTCCGAAAGCAACGTTTCCTGCCTATACGCAGCCTCCGTCGTCTTCTTCCTCTACATCTTCCTCCTCTGTTTCCGCTAGTAGCACTGCGGCTAAACCGAACCCCCCAGTAGCCTCCACTAAACCCGCTGCCCTCTCCAGCTCCAGTGCTACCAGTAAGTTGATGCACCCTGATGAGGATATCTCGCTGGTAAGTGCTCGGGAACGCTTCTCCCGATTTATCCCCCTTTTTATTCGACAGTAAGTAATGAAAACCGTATTTTTCTCTTTACACCGGCTCGGGTTAACGTTGCACATTTTAATCTGTTAACTCTTGTTCGTGTGCATACAAGTTTCTTAGCTTTATTACGAAAACGTTAACGTGTTTAGATGTTTGATGTGTGGGTTTTGGTTTTATTTATTTATTTATTTATTTATTTATTTATTTATTTTAGTAGTAAGGAAGTAAATGAGTGTTTAGCGTGTGCAGCGTGTGATTGTCGTCGTGTGTGTGTGTTGCTCTCGGTGCAGGAGGAGAGGCGAGCTCAGCTGCCTAGGTATCAGAGGTTGATTCCTCCTCGTCCTGGGCTGACCGTAGCTGCTGCAGCACCCCCTGCTGCGCCGGTGGTTGTGGGCTCGTTGCCTCCTCAACAACCTCTTATCAGACACCCCATGCACAGTAAGTCACTCATACACATCACAAACAAAATGGAGTCATCCATATACATTACAACACATACATTACATGGTTATCAGTGTGCTCTATGTTCAGCAGAATAAAATTACAAGCTGATTTAATATTCAAATTAATTTCAAATCTTTTGTATCACAAAAATTTTAAATAACAATAAAATAATTATTTAAACATTAGAAAATATTTATATAATTACTGTGTAATTTGATCTGAACAAAGGCTCATTTAAAATAAAAATAAAAAACATTTAGATTCTGTTTTGTCGTCTCTTATGTAAGCATAGCGTGTAAGCCCGTCTTTTAGCTCGGATTAAAAAAACCAAATGGCGGTTAAACCCTCTTCACAGCTAAAATCTCACACCTCGGTTTCAGAGCCCACTAACACCTCTTGTTAACAGTGTGTGTGTGGGCGTGAGAAAGTATAACTAAATTGTACAGAACCAGTCCTGAGCTCTCAGCGCTGACCATCAACCTTTAATATGAGAATTAACAGAATTAAAACCATAAATTCATATAGTTAAAATCTATATCCTGAATTTATATATTTCTGTAAAACTGCTTTGGGACAAAGTCCATTGATAGAAACATTATACAAATACAAAAACTTAATTAAACCCTGTGGTGAAGGAAGATAAATAAAATCAGACATATCTGATAATCAAATTTTCCTTTCATTTTTATGTATTTATTTATTTTTAAACTCTTGATCATGATGAAGAATTTGAAGACAAGGTAACCTTTATTGTTCCGGAGGAAATGTTTAGGAAGTTTAGATTTTGTGTTAAAATAAAATAAAATGACTAAAACTAAATTGTAAATTGTTTCTTTATTTTATTATGTTTTTTATTCTTGTAAAGCTTGAATGAACCTGACATTGCAATTTGAGTAAAGAAATAACCTGACTAATGAGTCTTCATGAGTGGTCCACTTTTGATGACATCACATTGGGAACTTTCAGATCCATTCACAATTTTCTTAAGCTGAAGATCAGTGTGTCCTGATGTTGTTGTTTTATATTGTGTGTGTGTGTGTGTGTGTGTGTGTGTGTGTGTGTGTAGATCAGTACGGCGCACCTCCTCAGGGAATGCCAGGTTACATGCCGGCGTACGGACAGGTGCCTCAGTTCCAGGGCATGAGCCGATACTGACACGCCCGTGAGGTTTGCCTCATTTTCTGCTGTTTATTTAGATGATTAAGTAACAAACAAACAAAATGGACGGAGAGACTCAAGACAGCACGCAGGACGCTCACACACCCCTGACTGATTATTGTTATGGACTTTACGTTATATTGTGGGGTTTTTTTCGGGGGGGTTCTCTGATTGTGTTTCATTCAGGTTTAAAGCTGTAACAGTGTCAGCGTTACTATAAGGCAAGTTCATGATAATTATATAATAATTATAATAACATCATTTCAGTGTGTGTTTAGTCAGTGTGGAGCCTTCGCAGCACATTCGCGTGCTGTTGGACGTTGAGTCCCCAACACTGGTTTGGTGAGGGCTTCATCGTGGGCATGTGCTGATCGTCAGGTCAAACTAAAATCTATCTATATATATATATAAAATTTATGTTTATTTCTCACATCGTAACATTGATGCATAATTTAGTGCATTCATTTGAAAAAATTTTTTTTAAATAAGATTGTTCAGACACATTCCAGTTTGAAATCTTTCGGCACATGCCTACTTCCTGTGTGTTTGTGGATATCAGTAAACAGTTTACGCCTGTACTTTTGGACCTTTTTCATAAATTTTTTTTTTTTTTTTTTTTTTTTTTTTTTTTTGAAACATGGAATAATAAACTCTAATTTCCTTTCTTGGTTTGTGTTTTGTGTGTTAGTGAGTATTACATGAAGGCAGGTTTGTCATCAAAACACTTAAGTGCTCGCAAGGTTTAATTTTTTTAGATTTTCAAATTTTATAAATAAATATGTATTCTTATATGAAATTTCACAAATTAAAGAATGTAGAACAGTTTAATGTGTATAACTACTGATATTACTTTTTTATTGTTATTACTACTATTTTATTTTGTGACTGAGATGGTGGTTTCTTTTAAGCTGCAGCTTCAGTAATTATTTAGTAATAATTTGCGTACAATACTTAATATATTTGTTTTATTTAGAAAAAAATAGAGATAAATAATTTCTTCATTGTCATGTGGCATGCCCCCTCCCCTATTGGAGGAGACCAGGTATAATGATTATCTATTCTATATAAAATCGATCTATATATAATATAATCTATAATCTTTTGATGGATATTTTTTTTGTTTTTGTATTTACGAAAAGTATTTTTAAAACTTATGATTCTTTTAATAACTTTTATGACCTATAAAACTATATAATGGACAGGTATGGAACATGAATGATCAAAAATGTTTCTGAACACTATAGCTACTTTGAACAAGAGAACTAGGCTGTAATAACGTGGACTGTTTTACATGTAAAACATGTTGCATTATTCGTCTTATATTCTAAAAACATTCACATTTGAATGATGTAAATTGGGATGAAGGGAGCATCTTGTTATCCAGGGCAATATTAAATATCTGGCTCTCAGACACACTGAACAGAGCAGACGCAGAGAGAGGTGTGAGTGCAGCAGGAAAGTAAGACCTCGTGCTTGCAGGACAGTACCGGTGACATTTGGGAGAGAGAACATGGGTTTTCTTTATTTATGAAGATTCTCTTTGAAAAGCAATAAAATACACTGAGTATCCAAATGATGCCCTGTCTGTTTTGTTCTCTCTCGAACAATTTGCGCCAACATTCCAATCTCTACACGCCCCCTGGTTGAGAACCACTGATCTAAAAGTAAAGCTCATTTTCTGTAACCAAACCAGTTCCAGATTGTAGAGGTAGCTCCTCTTTAGATAAACTCCTCCTCGGCTTCAGGTCGACGTTCCGCTGTGCTTGTGTTCGCTCTGCACCTGAGCTGTGAATGGGTTGCACACACAAATACATAATCAACAAGGCTTTATCGTTATTGTCGTGGGAAGAATGATTCTTAGTGTGGGGAGAATTTCTACTGGTATATCGCCCATCCCTACTGTTTACACCAGTCCGTTTTTCGGGCGACACGGTGAATAAAAGTGCAGATTCAATTAAAACAATTTAAAAATTCTCACATACCAATTTTTTCCCCCACCGCCATGTCCCTTTAGGGTCTCCTTACAAAAGTTGTTTTCTCACAATGTAATTTTATTGTGAGAAAATCTCACACTTTGTGAATGGGACTGGTGTCACATGCACGTTGGCATCTTCGCCATCATAAATGTAATAACTGCATGCTATAGAGATGGACTTTATCTCCTATTAAGAGAGAGGGATGTCCCCTTCTCAAGTGTTGGACACTAATGTGGAACTTGTCAATCCTGCAGGGATGATGTATTTTTGTAGGCCAACATGGAAGTTAGTAGCACCCTGATTCCCTCGACAAAAAACCAATAGGATTTTTCCATTGATTTTTTAGATTATTGCAGAAAATAAACTCGACAAACTTTTGACAAATAATAGTTTATGATTCTCACATGTTTCGTTCATTAAGATAAGATTCATAAGATTTTGAAGCCAATGCAATCGCCAGAAGTAAAAAGCTAATGTTATAAATGAACTACACCATGGTTGCATGACTTCAACGTCACCACCACTAAGCTTCCGACAACTCTTTCAATCTTTATTTAAAAAAAACAAAAAACATTACAATAGGAAAATACTGAAAATTGATGAATCTACAAGTTGAGTTGGAAGAGTGAGAGTTTAAACACAACAAGGCTGTAGTAGAAGAGATTTCCTGTTCAGCGTGATGACGTTTATCGTCCCTGACAACCTCTGTAGTATTTTAGCCACTTGTCAGCAACCATCTTTTTCAAGACATGTAAAAGCTTTGAAAAAAAAAAATCCTGAGTGGGGTATTACTGATGTATTTTATGGTGCAAAATAAATACAATGGACTATCGATCAGTGGATTATCATTTGCAGGGAAGAGACAAAGAAACAAACAATGCTATTTAGTGTAGAAAACAACACGGAAAGAATTCAATGGATCGTTTAGAATATATGCTTGCATTTCAGTGTCATCAATAAAATAGCCATATCATAATAAATACACACATAGTATTTTAGCGTGTCATTGTGAATCTGGTGCTTTCAAATGATACCTTATGTGTGTAGGCAGAAGGATTTATTAGCAGTGAGCATTTTATTTTGGGTATGTCACTATGCGCACTCACTAAAATGGTGGGTGCTAGCATCTTCTTAGGCTTTTTGTTCAACCTCTTTTTCGTTGGTAAGACAGTTTTGTACTTGAGTGGCCCTTTTATGTAACTTCAGCGGCTCCAGGCGCGAATCTCATTGGTCGGCCAGTTTTTGACGTGGCGCGTAAAAAAACAACAACCTCGTTTTATGCCTGGGTGTGAACACTCTCGTTGACAGCCACTGGGGCGTTAAACAGACCACTTTTCGTGTGAGGATTCTGTGAGAACTGTCCCGGTGTGAACAGGGCTTCAGAATTCAATTCTTGACCCACGCTGCTGTTACCTTCTCAGTACCAAACTCGGGAAGAAGTCACATGGACTTCTTGGAGTTCAGTGAAAACTTCTTAGTTTAATGCTGAAATTATCAGAGTATATATACTGCAACGGAGGAAGAGTTAGATCATTGCTTGACTTAACTAGGAACAGAGCGTATTGTGTCAGATCAGGGACTTCTGTGTACTCGGGTAAGAAGATGTACTGGCTATTGTTGTGGATAAAAATGACATCAAATAAACATGAGGGAGACCTAGTATGCGTAATATGTAATTTCATTGATAATTCACAGGACTGGTGGGTGCGTAATCTTGAGGAGAGCGGTAGGGGGAAGAAAATGGGGTGTGTCCTGGGGACATGGGATAGTCAGCAAAGGTGAAATAAGGAGACCACTGAGAGTAGGGCAGACTGACAGGTGAAAAGAGGGAAGAATGGTCAGATTCAAATCCAGCCCCTCCAGTAAAGGAGAGAAGGGAAAATGACGACGGGCACCTAGACACATAGAAGCGGTATTAGGCGGATATTGACGAATTGGATTCACACTTTAAGAGTAACACACTATGGTTTATTAGTCAAAAAGTCAAAAAGAAGTATAAGAGCTGAGGAGTGCAAACACACACATACACTCTCGTACATTCAAGGGCGGGCATGTAGACATAACACACACACACTCTGTCTCTCTCTCTCACACACACATAACATTATAACTTTATAAGAATAATAAAAAGGAGTATTAAGATATTATAAGGGTAATATCTTATAATAATGAAATATATACTCTTTATAAAAAACTATAAAAATAAAGAGTAGTAGGATATGTAGGATAGTAGAAGGGTAATATTATGATATTATGAAGTAGGAAGTACAGTAAACCATTTTGCAAGCAGTATAACTATATATAAAATAGAGATATAGAGCAAATATGAAAATAAATTATAAACTAGAAATACAGAAAAATGTAACTTACTCATAATTCAGATAGTGAAGATTCTTGTCTTGCAAGGAAGGCCTTAATTTTAAGAGAAAACCCTGAGGAGCCATTTATAAGGGTAGTTGAGTCAAGCTGACCCCGCGAGATAAGAATGAGACCAAGGTCTCTCTAAATTGTTTTGCCTCTCTCCACTTTTGAACCTAATGGTAAATTGGAAAGACCTCTTTCAAAACCTAATGGTAATGTAGATGAGCTCTTTTTAACCCTATTGGTATTGATAGCATAGTCTTTCTGAAATATATTGGTTATCTACTGTATAAATACTGGAGCTTGAGCTCCGGGTGTCAGATCCCTTCTGAGAATTCTCATCGGTGTGGATCTCGTGTGGTGGAACGGAACCAATAAATCTGGACCCTTGCTTCTTCTCACTCATGGCTGGTGTCTTTTTTCTATCTCCAACTGGTTATACAGATGTGAGTATTTGCTTCTATGTTGAATTTTAAGTGTTTTTGGGTAATAGGCGAAATTTGGGCCAGCACTATCAGAGAGGGTTAGAGAGCAAACAGATAGCAAGCCTATGTGATGTGGAACTTATTAGTTAGTTTTCTAAACTGATACTGCTGCATGCTCGCCTGTCGTCAGTGACTACGTTTACATGGACAGCAGTAACCAAATTATTGACCTTACTCTGAATAAGACAATATTGTGATTAAGGTGTTTACATGAGTTGTTTTTAGAATACTCCTTTCATGTTCCTGTTTTACATGTTATAGAACATAGATGGATTAATGGCACGTCATTACGTCACCGCGCCACGTTGTCCGACGTCCCGCCAGAATTTCACACATCAACATACAGTTCGTCTTCGTTATGGTACTGTATACAGTTTTGGGTGTAACATTTTTAATTTTACGAAAGCTTCAAGTGCGGTTAAGTATTTGTCGTGCTGTACATGCTAATAGATGACTGCTTAAAGCCGTGGGCTGCGTACGAAACCACATACTTACCTACTATACAGTAGCCGATATACATGTATTTCACCTACTATATAGCAGGCAAGTACACGGTTTGGAACACAGCTGCGCTCTCTTGTTTGCCGTCAAATGGTTGTGCACTGTCGTGTGTGTACGTGTCCTGTCGCCAAATGCAGTGAAAACTCCCACACGACGTAAATAGTGTGATTAAAATGTTAACATGTCTGTAATGCACGTCAATAATGCGACTAAAACAGGAATACTCCACATTTTTACTTCGAGTATGACTTTATTCCGATTAAGGTGATAAAAAACTAGTGTTTACATGGTAGTTTCTTAATCAAAGTATTGTCTTAATCTGGTTAATATTGGATTATTGTTGTCCATGGAAACCTACTTCGTGTCGCTTCTCTCTTGGCCTGAATATGTTTTGTTTATATGTTGAATAAATTGCTTGATGAGGAAGAATTAATTAATATAAATAACATGGGTAAATTATATATATATATTTAAAGTGTGAGAGATAATTTCTATTTTATTTTTTAAAAACTTGTCAGGTAATTTTTTTTCTCCTTTGAATCATGAAGAGCAACTCACTCATGGTTATTGGCTTATTTTTATTTATTTCTTGAGGAAAGAATACAAAGCCACTCAAGGGTCACAATGAGACTGAGTGTATTTGTTTATTTTATTTTTATATTTATATATTTTTAGAATTTTTAATGTTTGTGCTTTTTATTTGAGGAAAAACAAACATATTGGGCAGAAAAATCTCTTTTTTACCCTAGGGGTTATTTTTTATTTTTTATTTATGTATTTTATCAAAAAAAATTTATTCTTTTGTTTTGAAGCAGGGAATGAAAACATCTGACAGGTAAACCTTTCTCTTTTTTTGCCCCTGGGGAAAAAAGTCTCAGGGGTTAAAATATATTTTTTTAAATTAAATAAATAATAAAGGTGTGTTTGCATGCAAAGCTTCAGTAAACAACAGGAACCACCATACAGTGGTGCTTCAAAGTTTGTGAACTCTTTAGAATTTTCTATATATCTGCGTAAATATGATCTAAAACATCATCAGATTTTCACACAAGTCATAAAAGTAGATAAAGAAAACCCAATTAAACAAATGAGACAAAAATATTATACTTGGTATAATTTTTCAGTTATTATACTATAACTGTTCAAAAATTCTATTTTGGTCTCATCTATCCACAAAACATTTTTCCAATATTCTTCTGGCTTGTCCACATGACAATGTGGCAATTTTGCAAGCAATATTCTTCGGAGAACAGTGTGGACTCATGAACTCCAAATGGTGGACTCATGAACATTAACATTAGCCAATGTGAGAGAGGCCTACAGTTGATTAGAAGTTACTCTTTCCTTTGTGACCTCATTGACTATTACACATCTCTCTTTTCGAGTGATCTTTGTTGGTCTCCACTCCTGGGGAGGGTAACAATGGGCTTGAATTTCCTCCATTTGTACACAATCTGTCTGACTGTGGATTGGCGGAGTCAAAACTTTTTAGAGATGGTTTTCTAACCTTTTCTATCTTGATGAACATCAACAACTCGTTTTCTGAGCTTCTCAGAAAGCTCCTTTGTTCATGTCATGATACACTTCCACAAACATGTGTTGTGAAGATCAGACTCTGATAGATCCCTGTTCTTTAATTAAAACAGGGTGCTCACTCACACCTGATTGTCTTCCCACCTGACTCTAATTTCACATTCAAATTAACTGCTAATCCTAGAGGTTCACATACACAGATACAGTGCATCCGGAAAGTATTCACAGCGCTTCACTTTTTCCACATTTTTTTTATGTTATAGCCTTATTCCAAAATTTATTAAATTAATTATTTTCCTCAAAATTCTACAAACAATACCCCATAATGACAATGTGAAAGAAGTTTGTTTGAAAACTTAGCAAATTTATTAAAAATAAAAAACCAAAAAAAAAAGCACATTTACATAAGTATTCACAGCCTTTGCTCAATACTTTGTTGAAGCACCTTTGGCACCAATTACAGCCTCAAGTCTTTTTGAGTATGATGCTGCAAACTTGGCACACCAATTTTTGGGCAGTTTCTCCCATTCTTCTTTGCAGGACCTCTTAAGCTCCATCAGGTTGGATGGGGAGCGTCGGTGCAGAGCCATTTTCAGATCTCTCCAGAGATGTTCACTCGGGTTCAAGTCTGGGCTCTGGCTGGGCCACTCAAGGACATTCACAGAGTTGTCCTGTAGCCACTCCTTTGTTATCTTGGCTGTGTGCTTAGGGTCATTGTCCTGTTGGAAGATGAACCTTCGCCCCAGTCTGAGGTCCAGAGCGCTCTAGAGCAGGTTTTCATCAGTGATGTCTCTGTACATTACTGCATTCATCTTTCCCTCGATCCTGACTAGTCTCCCAGTTCCTGCTGCTGAAAAACATCCCCACAGCATGATGCTGCCACCACCATGCTTCACTGTACGGATGGTATTGGCCAGGTGATGAGTGGTTCCTGGTTTCCTCCAGACATGATGCTTGCCATTCAGGCCAAAGAGTTCAATCTTTGTTTCACCAGACCAAAGAATTTTGTTTCTCATGGTCTGAGAGTCCTCCAGGTGGCCTTTTACTGAGCAGTGGCTTCCATCTGGCCACTCTACCATACAGGCCTGATTGGTGGAGTGCTGCAGAGATGGTTGTTCTTCTGGAAGGTTCTCCTCTCTCCACAGAGACACGCTGGAGCTCTGTCAGAGTGACCATCGGGTTTTTGGTCACCTCCCTGACTAATGCCCTTCTCCCCTGATCGCTCAGTTTGGCCGGGCGGCCAGCTCTAGGAAGAGTCCTGCTGGTTCCAAACTTCTTCCATGTATGTATGATGGAGGCCACTGTGCTCATTGGGACCTTCAATGCTGCAGAAATGTTTCTGTACCCTTCCCCAGATCTGTGCCTCGATACAATCCTGTCTCGGAGGTCTACAGACAATTCCTTGGACTTCATGGCTCGGTTTGTGCTCTGACATGCATTTTTAACTGTGGGACCTTATATAGACAGGTGTGTGCCTTTCCAAATCATGTCCAATCAGCTGTATTCACCACAGGTGGACTCCAATCAAGTTGTAGAAACATCTCAAGGATGATCAGTGGAAACAGGATGCACCTGAGCTCAATTTTGAGTGTCATGGCAAAGGCTGTGAATACTTATGTAAATGTGCTTTTTTTTTGTTTTTTATTTTTAATAAATTTGCAAAGATTTCAAACAAACTTCTTTCACGTTGTCATTATGGGGTATTGTTTGTAGAATTTTGAGGAAAATGATTAATTTAATCCATTTTGGAACAAGGCTGTAACATAACAAAATGTGGGAAAAGTGAAGCGCTGGGAATACTTTCCGGATGCACTGTATGTAACATTGGATCATTTTCGTCAATAAATAAATGACCAAGTATAATATTTTTGTCTCATTTGTTTAATTGGGTTCTGTTTATATACTTTTAAGACTTGTGTGACAATCTGATGATGTTTTAGGTCATGTTTATGTAGAAATATAGGAAGTTCTATCATATCACAAACTTTTGAGCACCACTGTACATAAATCACACCACATCTACATCTATTAGCTCTAATTTAGTTATTAAGGCTATTTAATAGTTTAATTTAGTATTTTGTTGTTTGTACAAACATCAAAAAATGATGTAAAATGCTGGGGAAAAAACACCTGCTGTTACTTTGTGGTTTACTTGTTCTTTTCTTTTTTGAGCAAAACGGTTGCATGAGCCACTGAAACTTACGAGGATTTCCTGTTCCTGCCCCCAACGCAAGTATGTACACACACACACACCAGTACTGTAGTCAGTTTTATTCCGGTACCACGGGTGAGAAAGTCATACGGATAGTGATGGACAAGTGGCTGCTGAAGCGTCACCAGTTTTTTGTCTACCTCATCACCTTTTTATCCACAGGTAACTTTTACGTCATTAAATAATCTTTATAATATAAATAACTAGTACACACACAGGCATCACTGTAATGTGTGTGTGTGTGTGGAATGCTCTGTACACATGATGTGTATCTTGAGAAACCGTTATGCAAGAACACTTGATGTTTTTGTAATTTAGCCGTCTCCTTAAAACACTTTATCGATATTTAATCAGTGTTAATAATCTGAAAGTGTGTTAAAGCAATCGGTCACGTGTGTGAGAGCACACAATCAACATGTGTCAGCACTTGATTAACACACTTCATGCGGTTAAAACTAGCGAGAGTGTGTTAATGTTGTGCCCTAATATTGCATAACACTCTTCATGAGGATATAGTGTGTGTTTGAGCCATGTTGATGTTTATTACCGTGTCACATGTCTGATTAATTCTGATTTGTGCGTGTCGCGTTTATTTAGCACTTTATTTTGTTACACTTTATTTAGTTTTTTCTGATTACTGTCTCGGATTTTTAGAAAGCGACTTAAATAATATGCAAATAGATGCAAATAATGCAAATAGAATAAAATTGCTATAAAAATATTTAAATACGATAATTTTATATAATAATAATTATTGTTGTTAAATCAAATCTTGATCAGATTGTACAATGTTTTGTTTTGGTTTTTTTGTAAAGAAAACAAATATTTTTCTTCATAACATTAATTAAAAATGCAGTAAAGTCCCTAAATATGCCTTTTGTGAAATATGGACTAAATACTCGTGTACAAAATAACTCGATATTTGGTAAAAAATATACATGCTTTAATTTCAGAAAAAGGGATTCTGGGTCTTGTTAGTTTTAAAAATAACCATCCAGTGTTCAGAATCCAATCTAAATATCCAGATACAAAGAAAATGTTTAAAAGTCCGATCTGTGTCCTGCGTGTTGATGGATAAAATTAATAGTAATTGCAATGCTTAGAGAAATTATTCCGCTGTTTTATTGCACTTTAAATTGTAGCTTAAATGAACAGA
The DNA here is from genome assembly GCF_001660625.3 of Ictalurus punctatus. Lineage (NCBI taxonomy): Eukaryota > Metazoa > Chordata > Actinopteri > Siluriformes > Ictaluridae > Ictalurus > Ictalurus punctatus. The sequence goes on along the minus strand of NC_030427.2, from coordinate 16,239,380 downwards.
AACTTAGACTTTCTTTTACACCTTTTGTCATGTTAATAAAGTTTTAAAAAATAAACAGAATTTTATTAAACGAAGCCGATGACAAAATGTGCAATTAGTGATTACGTGCATCAGTGTTAATCACCACAGATTAAAACAAAATTCAGATCTACAGCTAATTAGCTTTAATGAGATGCAGAAATGTGAGGTTTGGGAAGCTTTCTTAAATTTCTAATATACATCCTCGCAGTGTAGCAAACATCATGATACGTTTATTAAGTTTACGTTTATTAAAATACGTTATTACCTGTAATGATTTGTGTTCAGGTTAAAAACTAAACTGGGGTTAAAAAATTTACAAAATGTCCTGTTTATAGACAGTTTTATCCTATAGAAAATCATTCTCATAAGTAAAGTTACACTGTACGGCCAAAAGCGTGTGGACACCTGACCATCAAATCCGTAACTTGTTCTTTCCTCAAACTGTTACCACAAAATCGGAAGCACACATTTGTCTAGAATGTCATTGTGTGCTGTAGCATTACAGTTTCCCTTCACTGGAACTAAGAGGCCCAAACGCTGTTCCAGCACGTGCACAAAGCGAGCTCCATGAAGACATGGTGTGTTAAGGTTGGAAGAAAGTGGAAGAACTCGAGTGTCCTGCACAGAGCCCTGACCTCAATCCCACTGACCACCTTTAAGATGAACTGGAACTGGAACTGGAGTCTCCTTACTCAACATCAGTGCCTGACCTCAACCTCACTTATGCTCTTGTAGCTGAATGAACATAAATCCCCACAGCCACGCCCCAAAATCTAGTGGAAAGACTTCATGGAAAAGTGGGGTTTATTATAATAGCAAAAGGAAATAAATCAGGAATGAGATATTCACCAAGGACATATGGGTGTAATGGTCAGGGGTGCACATACTTTTGCACATATACTGTATATATCAACTATACTTGCTCAAGAAGGTAGTCTTAGAGCAACTTCATCTAAGGCAGTAGTCACCAACCTTGTTCCTTAAGATCTACCTCCCTGTAGGTTTCATCTCCAACCAAAATCTAGCGCACCTGTTGTAGTTGATCAAGAACTTCTTAAGGCGATGATTAGATGGACATGTGGGAACGATTATGGTTAGGAAGGTAGATCTCCAGGAACAGGGTTGGTGACTACTGCCTTAGATGAAGTTGTAGCAAAGAGCAAGACGGTGAAGTATACATTAACCTCATATCTCCGTCCTGTCTGTATCTGTAATAACGATATCCATTTTCTCTCCAGCGTTTGGCGATGTAGTGTATTTCCACGCACATCGCAACTCCTCCATCGAGTTCTCCTGCGTGCCTCCTGAAAGGTCCGACAAGCTGTTTGCTTTTTCTCTGACTCGTGAATGGCTTAAACAGAGAGAAGTGCTGTATCACAACTTCCAAGATAAGCCCACTCTTAAAGATATGACGTTTAAGGATCGCATCTCGGAGCAAACTGAACCCATGAACTATAGCATCCACTTGAGCATCAGGCACTTGCAGGGCTACGACACCGACATGTACATGTGCATGTTCCACTACAGCAAAACCACAGGCTTTAATAACCTGTCAGGGAACAAGTTCGTCCTATACGTCCAGGATTACCGTAAGTACGACTTTCTCATCACTCCTCATGGGGCCAGTCAAGGTCAAGTAAAAGTGGACGTGGCCAAAAAAGCTGTAGGACAATTTAGTTGAATCGAATCTTGTAACTCACCAACCAATAAACAGTAAAACAAATAATAATAATAATTAAAAGCCCTATAATCCTGCCTCCTACTGACTTATTGGATTGTGGAGTTTATAGAAACTGTCACACCTGCATTTTGCTCAAATTAGTGCTTCCTCCATTTTGGATTTTCAGGCGCTCTTCTGAACTGTGAAGCTCCGCCTCTTCAGGGGTCATCACGACCAAAGCATTTGTGTTATTGATTCATCAATGATATGAATGTACTTGACACCGAAGTTCACCTGCACACGGTTATGACATAGTCGACTGAAATGAACGTTATTACTGTTAGTGGTGTGTGTGTGTTGTCCTGTCCTACCATAATATGCTAAAAGAAAAGGTGTTATTGTGTTGTGTGTAAGTTTAGAGCACTGTTGCTTTCAGTCTCCCATCACTACAGAACAGAAAAGTCACACTGCTTTTTCAGTCTCACTCTGACACCACTTCCCAAAATAACTACACTTTATGGCTGTTTATAGTATGCTGAGGGATAACTTCACTTTGCACACACACACACACACACACACACACACACACACACACACACACACACACACACACACACACACACACACAAAGCTTAGTATAAGCAAATTACACTAGTATTTAAAGAGTATTATCAGGTTTGTAGCTTATACAGTAGTGATGTATTTGTGAAAGAGTCGACTCATTGAGCGGACTCTTTATGGGACTTGATTCACATATCTATAGCTGAAATCCTACCTAAGAGCTAAAATAATTTCCTTTGCATTTTTGTCCCTGAAAATGTAGCAGTGTTTGATTCTCTAATGCTATTGTGCATGCTCACACACAAAAGAGGTATAATATAATCAAATTGTGCAAATCTTTAAAGATTTGTACGATGTAGAGTAATGATGTTTGCAAATGAGTCGACTCTTTGAAGTGACACTATACGGGTCAATTCGCATATCAGAGGAGCCGAAATTTTTCAGGTTCAGGGTGTAGAGTAGCCATGTGTGGTTTTTTCCCAGTCTGGTCAGTTTAGCGGGGGGGTTGTGGGTTGTCCACTGTAGCCTCAGATCCCTGTTCCTGTCTGAGCGGAGAGGAACCCGATGTTGTGTCCATCCGCCTCAAGGTTCAGCATGTTGAGATGCTCTTCTGCTCACTACGATTGTAGAGAGTGATTATTTGAGTTACCGTAGCCTTCCTGTCAGCTCGACCCAGCCTCATCAGCAAGGCATCCCCACCTGCAGAAACACTTTGTTGTTTTGTTTTTCGCACCATTCTGTGTGAACTCTAGTGACCACACAGTGGTGTGTGAAAATCAACCGAGATGAGCAGTTTCTGAAATACTCAAACAACCCGTCACATTTTCCCCCAATGTTTGATGTGAACGTTAACTGTGTACATGTGTTCCTAATAACAATAATATTATTGTAGTAGTGTTGTAGTTAATATTATAATAAAACAATGTTATAGTGAGTAATCTCGTGTGTTTGTAGATATCGAGCCGTGTAGCTGCTACAGTTACACACCACTGCTGTTCTCTCTGTCTGCTGCAGCAGGACTGCTCTTCTTCATCATCCTCATCCTCACTGCAGTGCACTGTGTGAGTACCTGTGTGTGTGTGTGTGTGTGTGTGTGTTTTATTAGTGAGATGAGTGTAAGTGTTAATTTGTTACCTATTTTTAATCGTTAATTTTCCACTGTTAGAACAATATCACTGTTTACACACAGTTCAGTTCTGAAGATGCAAATCAAACCTGTAAATCTTGCCCAGGAAGCTCACCATGTGTGAGTGTGAGTTTTAAGACACCACCCATGTGCTGAGTGTGTGTGTGTCTGTGTGAGTGTGTGTGTGTGTGTGTATCCATTGTGGTTTGAGGAGCCGTTGATTTATTTACACCTTCTGAAAGTGTGTGAACCACTCCCTAATAGTCACTTCCTGTCCCTCTCTGTGTGTCTGTTTCTCTCTCTCTCTCTCTCTCTCTCTCTCTCTCTCTCTCTCTCTCACTCTCACTCACTCTCGCTCCCTCACACACACTCCCTCTCACTGTCTGTCTGTTTCTTTCCCCCCTTGCTCTCTCACTCTCTCTCTCACACTGTCTGTCTGTCTCTCTCTCTCTCTCTTTCACACACACACTCTCTCCCTCTCTGTCTCTCTCTCTCACTGTCTGTCTGTTTCTCTCTCTCTCTCTCTCTCTCTCTCTCTCTCTCTCTCTCAGATGAAGCCACGTAGAGGACATCAGACCAAGCAAGAGCTCTTGATTCCCATCTATGAGGAGATGAATGGTGTGCGAGAGAAGACGAACTCTCGCGTGCAGGAGGATGACATCTCATCTCTCTACGTTCAGCCGAAGAAAGAGAATCCCTACATCAACTGATATCAACTAAGGTGTGACCTCTGACCTTTGAAATCTAAAATCTTTCTAGAGGTTAATTCACTAAAATGTCCAAAAAAAAATCAGAAATATATTTACTCACTGAGCCAGACGCTTTGAGCTCTAGTAAGTTAATATGACAGTTGATTAATAAATTAGTAACTAAATCCTAATAAATCATTTATATATATATATATATATATATATATATATATATATATATATATATATATATATATATATATATATATATATATATATATATTACACACTTTATTTATAAATAGTATATATAATTAAGTATGTATAAGTATATATTTATATATGTACTATTTTATATTATAATATTATACTTAAATATACTATTAATAAAAAACTTATTATAATAATAAAGATTTATATATTGCACCTTTTATACATTTAAGATGCAGCTCAGTGTGAAAATAAACAGAAATAATTAAACAAAAATATAAATAAAATAGTAATAGATGCTTAAATGACCCACTGAGATTTAATATTTAATACCTTATTAAAATATTTCTATATATAAAGCTAACACATCCCCTAATCCTAATATTTACATATTTTCTTTCTGATATTTTTTAAAATGCATTTTTCATATGTTAAATTGACATTTTCAATATTTTGACATTGTTCTTCATGAATTCTCATATGATTTTCTGAAAATATATATTGAAGTACGTCAGGTACTGTTGAAAACTGTATCTTTTTAAAAAAATAATTGTATGGTTTTTTTTTTTTCTTGTGCTGAAAAAAAAAGTTCAGCGTCTCAGGCCCGAGTGCAAATTTTACAAAGGTGGTGAAATGAAAGTCATAAACAGGACACAAGTGAGAGGAAAAACTGAGTCACACCCATGTGAAAGAACCATGTGTGTATGTGTATGTGTGTGTGTGTGTGTGTGTGTGTGTGTGTGTGTGTGTGTGTGTGTGTGTGTGTGTTTTAGATCTTAGTTCTAGTTTTCATCTCATCTATTTATTTACATCCTTTCATCTAAAATAACTTTTATGAGCAAATCGTTTTTATCAGTTTTATTCAGTTTTATATTTTGTGTTTTGGTGATCAGAGCTGAAAAAGAGGAAAAAAGAGGAATTTTCGTAACATTTGTTTTTCCTGTACTAGTGCTTGTGAAATGAATCTTGTGTAATTGTGAACAGTATGTTATTCCTCTAATAAATATAAAAAGCATAACACAAATAATATCAACTTCTTTACAGATCACGTTTTGTGCTTTTTCTGTCTGCATTCGCTTTGCATTTAATCTTGAAGCTGAATTGTTCTGCGCTCGATTTAAAAAATTAAATAAAGCTTGTACTATTAATAAACCAACAAGTTTCTTATTTATTAAAAAACAAACAAACTTTTGCATTCAGGTGAAAAAAAAAAACTTTCTGTTACTAACACTCATCACCAAAAACATCCCTTCAGTAAAGCTTCAGCAGGTCGAGCTTTAAAGTGATTCTGTTAAAAAAAAAAAAAAAAAAAGATCCACAGAGCAGAACAGACTTATATCTCATACAGTAACTCACTCAGGGGTGTGTGTGTGGGAGTGTGATTGTGTGTGTGTTTGTTATGGGGGTGTGTGTGATTGTGGGGGTGTGTGGGGGTGTGTGTGTGTGGGTGTGTGTGATCGTGTGTGGGTGTGTATCACCGGGGTTTAATCAGCACTCGGTACACACTGAAGCCCAGCAGAGCAAATAGAGCCGTTCCACAACTGACCTTCAACAACAACAACGACCCATGAAGATCCACCAGGGGAACCACCCTGAGAAAGAGAGAATAAGGGGGGATAAAGAGATGGATAGAGAGAAGGAGAGGGAAACGAGTGGGATAAAGAGGGAGAGATGGATAAAGAGAGAGAGACAGAAAAAGAGGGAGAGACAGAAAGGGAAAGAGAAGGGTAATGAGGGAGAGGGATAAAGAGGGAGAAAGAGAGATAGAGATATAGAAATAAAGAGGCAGATAGAGGGATAAAGAGAGAGACAGAAAAAGAGTGAGAGACAGAAAAGAGAACGGTAAAGAAGGTGAGGGGTAAAGAGAGACAAGGATAAAGAGGGTGAGAGAGGGATAAAGAGAGACAGGGATGAAGAGAGGGGGGGTTAAGAAAGAGATATAGATATAAAAATAAAGAGGGAGAGAGATGAATAGAGAGAGATAAATGGATAAAAAGAGGTAGATAGATAGATAGGTAGGTAGAGACAGCAGAAACAGAGAGAGGAATAAAGAGAGAGGGAGAGTTAAAAGATACACGGAGAGAGAGACAGACAGTTGGAGAAAAGTAACCCAAGAGATACAGTAAGAGGGAGAGATGTAGAGATTGAGATGAACAACAAGACCAACAGACAGACAGAAGGATAAAGCAAAAGATAAATAGAGAAAGAGAGATATGTGGACAAAGTGAGAGAACTCATCAGGGGGAGAAATTAAATGGAAATCGAGAAAAAGTGACAGATGAATGAGAGAGAAGGATAGAGAGAGAGATTATGAGAAAGCGCAAGAGACAAAGGCAGAGAGAAAGCGAATATCAAAGACAGAAGAAAAAATATTGAGAGATGCAGAGAGACAGATAAAGAAAAACAGACGTATAACAGCAGAAAGATATAGAGTGCGAGATAAAGACAGTAAAAGGAAGTGAGAGATAAAAAGGAGATACAAAAAGAGAGATAAAGAGAAACAAAGTAAGAAACATGACCGAGAAAACAGAGAGAGAGAGAGAGAGAGAGAGAGAGAGAGAGAGAGAGAGAGAGAGAGCAAAACAAACATGAAAGTTGATATAAACAGTAGAAATAATGATTGTGATAATATTCTAAATTATTATACAATTACTGTCTCTCTCTCTCTCACACACACACACACACAGTGCCCTCCACTAATATTGGCACCCTTGGTAAATATGAGCAAAGAAGGCTGTGAAAAATTGTCTTCATTGTTTAACCTTTTGTTCAAAAAATTAACAAAAATACTGCAAACACAACACAGGTTTATCCAACAATTACTGGCACCCTTTTAGTTAGTACTTTGTGCTACCTCCCTTTGCCAAGATAACAGCTGAGTCTTCTCCTATAATGCCTGATGAGGTTGGAGAATACATGGCAAGGGATCTGAGATCATTCCTCCATACAGAATCTCTCCAGATCCTTCAAATTTCGAGGTCCATGCTGGTGGACGCTCCTCTTCAGTTCACCCAACAGGGTTTCTATGGGTTTCAGGTCAGGGGACTGGGATGGTCATGGCAGGACCTTGATTTTGTGGTCAGTAAACCACTGTTGTGTTGATTTTGATGTATGTTTTGGATCATTGTCCTGCTGGAAGATCCAACCACGGCCCATTTTAAGCTTTCTGCAAGAGGCAGTCAGGTTTTCATTTAATATCTGTCGATGTTTGATAGAGTCCATGATGACAAAATGTCCAGGTCCTCTGGCAGAAAAAAGTCCCAAATCATTAAACAGCCACCACCATATTTACCCATGGGCATAAGATACTTTTCCTTATGGCTAACTCTCTGTGTGCACCAAAACCACCTCTGGTGTTTATTGACAAAAAGCTCTAATTTGGTTTTATCTGACCATAGAACCCGATCCCATTTGAAGTTCCAGTAGTGTCTGGCAAACTGAAGATGCTTGAGTTTGTTTTTGGATGAGAGTATAGGCTTTTTTCTTGAACGCCCTTCCAAACAAATTGTGGTGACTTCGGATTGTAGTTTTGGAGACTTTCTAATCCCAAGATACAACTAAATTCTGCAGTTCTCCAGCTGTGATCCTTGGAGATTTTTTGGCCACTCGAACCATCCTTTTCACAGTGCATTGAGACAATATAGACACACATCCAATTCCAGGTCGATTCATAACATTTATTGGTGGAAATGGGCATTTTCAATGCTTGTGCTATTTTCTTATAGCCACTTCCCATTTTGTGAAGCTCAACAACCTTTTGTTATGAATGACTAAGGGAATTTGGCCTATGTGTTACCTCATATTTACAGTGGGGGAAACAAGTATTGGACATGTCAATGTTTTTTTCAGTAAATATATTTTGAGGTTATTCACATGACATTTTCACCAGACATCAGTATTAACTCAAGAAATCCAGAAATATAAAGAATTCACAACATTAAAGTCCATAAATGAAGTTATGTGTAATAAAGTGGAATGATACAGGAAAAAAGTATTGAACATGCTAACTGAAATGTATTTAATACTTAGTGGAGAAGCCTTTGTTTGTAATGACAGCTTCAAGACGCTTCCTGTTTGAAGAAATTAATTGGCCACAGTATTCAGGTGTGATTTTGGCCCATTCTTCTAAACATATTTTCTTTCAATTTTGTTCAAATGGATACAAGTCAGGTGATTGACTGGGCCATTCTAACACCTTGATTTTTTTTTTTCTCTGAAACCAGTTGAGAGTTTTCTTTGCTGCATGTTTTGGATCGTTGTCCTACTGGAAGCTCCACCCACGTCTCATCTTCATCATCCTGGTGGATGGCAGCAGATTCTTATCTAGAATCTCCCGGTAAAGGGCTCCATTCATCGTTCCTTCAATTATATGAAGTCTGCCAGTACCATGTGATGAAAAACAGCCGCACACCATGATGCTTCCACCTCCAAACTTCACTGTTGGTATAGTGATTTAAGGTGCTGTGCAGTTCCATTTCTTCTCCAAACATGGTGTTTAGTATAACAGCCAAAAAGTAAAATTTTGCTCTCGGCTGACCAGACTACACTCTCCCAGTATTTCATAGGCTTGTCCAAATGAGTTGCAGCAAACTTTAAATGTGCTTTGACATGCCTTTTCTTTAGTAATGGAGTCTTGCAAGGTGAGCGTGAGCAGTGGAGTGCATTGCCTATTGTTTTCTCTGTGATGATGGCACCTACTGCCTCCAAGTGTTTCTGGAGCTCTTTCCGAGTGGTCCTTGGCTCTTGGGCTAATCTTCTGACTATTCTTTTGACTCCCTGGTCAGAAATCCTGCAAGGAGCTCTTGTGCATGGCCGGTTGATGACGGAGTGATGTTGCTTCCATTTGCAGATAATGGCCCCAATGGTGCTTACTGGAGGATGCAGAAGTTTTGAAATACGTCTGTATCTGATTTCATCAATATGTTTTGCAACAATAAGGTTGCGAAGGACTTGGGAGACCACTTTGCTTTTACCCATCATGAGATGTTTCTTGTGTGACACTTTGGTAATGAAAAGCCATTTTATAGACCATCAATTTACTAAAACATCTGATATTAATTTGCACAGATAGGGAGTATAATTACTTACAGATTTCAGCTGGTTCCATGCCTTGGAGAACTTCTTTTTCTTATCATGTTCAATAATTTTTTCCTGTGTCATTCCACTTTATTACACATAACTTTAATTATGGACTTTAATGTTGTGAATTCTTTATATTTCCAGATTTCTTGAGTTAATACTGATATCTTGTGAAAATTTCATGTGAATAGCCTCACTTGAAATATATTTACTGAAAAAAAATGTTGACGTGTTCAATACTTATTTCCACCACTCTGAAACAGGAAGTCATGGTTGAACAATTTCCTGTTCCTAGTCACCCAGGTGTACAAAAAAATTTTAATATCAATGGGAATATATTTCAAATATAGTTTTCTCATATGAATTCATAGGAGTGCCAATAATTGTTGCAACAAATGTAACAGATTTTCTTTATAAACCCATTTTGTGTTTGCAATTGTTTGATATCCATGAGAGCAGAGTATTTTTGTGAATTTTTTTAACAAAAGATCAAAAGGTTCAACACAGACAATTTTTCACAGCCTTCTTTGCTCATATTTACCAAGGGTGCCAATATTAGTGGAGGGACTGTATGTGCATATGCCCAGAGACAGACCGGCCAACACAAACACACTATCTCTCTCACACATGTCTTCTGATACTGGAGGACACAGACGCACACACACACACACACACACACACACAGAGTAATGGACAGGAGGAAGCTGTGTAAAAACCAGATCTGTGAAATCCGATGAGAAAAGGGAGTGAATCAACATGAAAGAGGAAGAGAGAAACACACAGACACAACATCATGTGAAAGATATCATGATGATGATGATGATGCTGATGGTGAAGAGTCACAAACACACCACATGTCAATAATTAACACATTAAATAAAATTTAAGATTTTATAAACAACATAAATAAAAAAAAGAGAGAATTCAGGAAGTAAACGTTCAGTGTTTTTTAATTAGAATAGAATAGTTTGTCTTTTTATTTACAATATTTATTATTTATTTAGTTATTAAACATATTTACACATTTATATTTATTTTGAGTGAAGGTAATTATTTAAATTGTATATTTTAGTGTATTCTAAAATTATATATATATATAGTATTTTTGCTACTAATATAACTTTTTATTTATTGATGTATCTCTTTGTGAATGATAAGGACTAATAATAATAATAATTATTATTATTATTATTATTATGCTTGTGCCTCCAAACCAAAATTTGGACATCAAACACGACTTGACTTTACTGGAGCATTTCTTTTTCCTCCGTTTTTTATTTAAAGCTCTCAGGACTACAGCAGCACAGTGGCAGTGTGTGTGAGGAGGATAATAACTATACTATAATATAATTATAATTAAAGACAGAGGAATTAGATGAAAGTTGCAGTGTGCAGATGATCAGACACAACTTCCTCTGTAGAGTGAAAGCAGACACACGGAAGGAAATTAAACAGTGGGCCACACACTGATTAGAGAACCTTCATCACCACATCACAAACACTGTGTCAGAGTAAACACTTCCAAGTGCATCACACTTTACACGCACACACACGCATGCAACTGCAATTACACAGGTTTATCCTTTACTAACATTATTATTCTCTTTTTTTGGCCAAAACTATAATAATAATATTTCACTACAGTGCGTATACTGTTTCCTGAGTCACACAGATTATCAAGATTATCAAGTTGAAATGAATAATTCGGCAATAAAGATGAGACTTTATGATGCAGTGAATCGTTTCCTAAAGATTCATAATTGAAGTGGATCGTGGTAATAAACTGAATCATTTATTAAGAATCAAACTGTAATGGATCCTTCTGAAATTTGAGGTTACAGTCTGCACTGAATCATTTCCTCATAATTGAAGAGAATTGTGGTAATAAACATAGTTGTTCATTATGAATCAAACTAAAATGAGTCATTCTGAAAGTTGATTTTTCATGATGCAGTGAATCCTAAAGATTCAGAACTGAAGTGGATCATGGTAATGAACATATAATCATGAATGGTTTATTCATCATTAAGAATCAAGAATCAAACTGAAACGAGATTTCTTTGGTGCACTGTATAGTTTCCTAAGGAATCTGATTTAAATTGAATCATTGTAACATTTACACACCTGATTGTAGATGCTGAAGACTAACAGAGCAGAATAAGGAGGATAGAAAAGGACAGAATTATGTGAACAAAGGATTAAATATAGAGATAAGAGGAGAAGAGGAGAACCTGCTGAAGACGAGTGTGTAGAGTTTGGCTTTTACAGCGTGGAGGAGCTCTGAGTTCAGGAAGTTCTGACAGAGGCAGAAGGTGCACCTGTTACAGGTACACATGCAGCGCAGACGCAGGTGACTGCAACACACACACACACACACACACACACACACACACACACACACACACACACATAGAGTAAGATACTTTCATCATAAACAATAAGTGAAAAAACACTAAACTCTCAGCGCAGATGTGTTTACAGGCCAGAGAGGTCAAAGTGTGTGTGTGTGTGTTTGTATGTGTGTGTGTGTGTGTGTGTGTGTGTGTGTGTGTGTGTGTGTGTGTATACTGACGGGTATGTGGCAATGGTGGCGATTTTGATGAAGACATCTTGACTGGGCGTAGCCGCTGTGTTAACGCTATACGCTTGCGGTGGAGGAACCATGTGTGTTCTGCAAAACTCCAGAGGTGTGATGCTGTGCTGCTGTTTCTCCTCTTGCAAGTCTGACTTCATCGCCACCATCAGACATGGCAGCTTACTGTCCGCAAAACACTGCTACACACAGACACGCACACACACACACGAGCGCGCATAGTTTATACATCGTTATAGCTGTAGATAGCTATACCGATAGACCTGTCTGTGTGTTTAACTGCCTGTCTCACAATCTGTCTTTCTATCTGTGTGTTTAACCACCTGTCTCACCATCTGTCTCACTGTCTGTCTAGATATGCAGATGATTAATCACACAAACAGACAGTGAGACAGACAGTTAAATAAAACAGATAGATAAATGCTAGGCTGTATGTCCATCTGCCTGTCTTGCTATTTGTCTGCCAGTTCATTGATCCATTCATCTGCTTTCTGTCTGTGCATACGGAGGTTGGTCTGTCTGTCTGTGTGTCTGTCTGTCAGTCACATATGTTGGACAGACAGCTGTCTGTTTTGCTGTCTGTCCCTTTGTCTTTCTGTCTGCCTCTTTTGTCACCTGTCTGTCTGCCTGTTTTTTCCATCCTTCTGTCTAACTGTCTGCTTGCCTGGTCATTTCATCATCTATCTGACTGACCACTGCTCTACCTGGTAGTCTGTCTGTCCATCTGTCTGTCTGTTCATCAGTTTATAGGCTCCTCCTCTATACATGGACAGGTCCAACATAATGAAATGGTCAGATCTCAGTTCTTGGTGCGTGAAACGATGAAACCAAGTGCACCCCTGTGTTAGTCTTGACCTCCCTAACACAAGGTGTGAATTTGGTGAAAATCTGAGAATGTTGAATTTTTTGCCTCAAAAAACACCAACACTGAACCACACCAGTTTTTTGTTTTGGGGTCAAATATTTGACGTGTGTGTGTGCAGGGACACTGGAGTGTAAACGTACCATAAACACTTGAACACAGTAGTCGAACGAGTCGGGGTTGCTGATGTCATAAATCAGACACACAACATCACAGCAGAGATCAGACTCAGACACGAAGTCCAAATCCGAACAGATTTCACGCAGCTGTGGAGAGAAAAACAGACGATACGTTACGTCTATGTTAACATTGTAGCTCCTTCAAAAATCTTTATAAATAATAATAATAATAATAATAATAATTAATAAAAACACATTAATATGTGAACAATGAAAAGAGAACAATGTCTCACCAGCAGGTATTTCTCCTGACCGTAAACATGCACCATGTTAATGGCATAGTGTGATTTGTGTTCGTCTCTGATCGTCTTCTGACACTGGAGGACACACACACACACACACACACACACACACACACAATATTTGTTTTGTAAAAATGTCTTGAAAACAAAGTGAGTTTTCCATCTCTCTAGAATAATATTAAATATTAAAAACTATTATTATTTACTACCATTAGTAATAAATAATATGGAAACTGACGTGACTGGTGCACTAATACATTTAAGAGCATGTATGTATGTGCATGTGCACATGTTGTGTGGTATATGTATTATGTATGTGTGTGTGTGTACATTGAGGTTGCGTCCGATAAAGGCCTGCAGGAAGCTACTCTTTCCACTGCCACTGCTGCCAAAGACGTTACAGAGAAACACACAGCGCTGTGTCTGTTTCTGCTGCAGGTCCATACACTTACTGCGGGTCACTGTGGAAAACACGAAAACACACACACACACACACACACACACACACACACACACACACACACACACACACACACACACACAAATGTTTCCTCCTGTAATATGTCAGAGGTTTAAATATAGCATTGAAACTGTCGCACATGGGCATGAAATAGAAATGCGTGGAAATTCCCACCCGTGATGGCAGCGGCCTGCGACTCCTGTTCCGCTATGATTGAGTAACCAAGGTAACCGAGGTACTCCAGACACCTCTGGACGTCCAAATATGTTGTTAACCTGCCACCATGACAAATGTTACAATAATTAGTGCTACTGAATTCTAGATCCTGATTGGTTCAGAATGTATTGATTAATTCTCTAGAACAGCAGCTCTGACAGTAACGCAGGTTTATATTAATGCTCTCGTTCTAATACGTTATCGTTTCAATAGTAACTGCTCATTCATAAGGAACTCTGTATGCCAGACACTGATAATAAATGGATTTAAAAACGTGTGTAATTATTGATATCGTGAAGTTTTCTGTTAGGAGACATTTATGGAAGTAGTCTCCAGTGTCAGTGCTTCCATTCAATTCCAAGATACTAACACCCTCAGACCTCAGCTTTGGAAGGTGATAGGACAAAACTAAGTACATCCCTGTGTTAGTCTTGACTGCCCTAATGCACAGTGCCAATTTAGTGAAGATCTGAAAATGTCACATTTTTCACCACAAGAAATGTTAAGATATAAGGGGTGAAAAATTCAGCATTCTCAGATTTACACTAAATGTAAACTATGCATTAGGGAGGTAAAAACTAACACAGGGGTGTGCTTAGTTTCGTCCTATCACACCTCAGAGTTGAGATCTGACCCTCTCATTCCCAATATCTTACACTCAATAAATATGTTAGGTTTGAGCCTCACAAAAAATAAACATTTACTGGTCAATATCAGTTAAATTGCACTTGCAGTGCATGTGCTTGAATGGAAATATAGCCGTTTTTTTTTTTTATACAATCCTATACTATACTGTACTGTAATATACTATACTGTACTATACTGCACTATACCACACGATACTATACTACAATGCACTATACTTTATTATACTATACTGTACTTTAGAATATTGTACTGTATTGTACTACATATTACTATATATTGTACTATATTACACTGTACTGTATGGTACTATACTATATTATATTGTACTATACTGTACCATACTGTGCTGTTTTATACTATAAAATACACTATATTGCACTGTACTACAGTATCTCAGTATACTGTGCAATAGTGTACTATACTATACTTTACTGTATAGTACTCTACTATATTATACTGTGCTAAACTGTACTGTACTATTCTACACTATACAACTTTATACAGCAATATACTATATTATATTATATTTTACTATACTATACTGTGCTGTCTCATACTATAAAACACGGCACTGCACTATAGTTTATTTTACTACACAATACTGTGCTGTCTTATACTATAAAACACTGCATTGCACTATACTATAGTATATTTTACTATATTATACTGTGCTGTCTTATACTATAAAACACTGCATTGCACTATACTATAGTATATTTTACTACACTATACTGTGCTGTCTTATACTATAAAACACTGCATTGCACTATACTATAGTATATTTTACTACACTATACTGTGCTGTCTTATACTATAAAACACTGCATTGCACTATACTATAGTATATTTTACTACACTATACTGTGCTGTCTTATACTATAAAACACTGCATTGCACTATACTATAGTATATTTTACTACACTATACTGTGCTGTCTTATACTATAAAACACTGCATTGCACTATACTATAGTATATTTTACTATATTATACTGTGCTGTCTTATACTATAAAACACTGCATTGCACTATACTATAATATCTCAGTATACTGTGCTATACTGTACTGTACTACACTATACTATACTGTACTCTACTATACTGTGCTGTTTTATACTATAAAATACACTGCATTGCACTATACAATAGTATCACAGTATACTGTGGTACACTATACTCTACTCTACTATACTATACTGTACTGTATGGTATTATACTATATTTATACATACACATGCAGTGCATGAGCTTCGATGAAAATATACATAACAAATTTTAAATATTGGTAAATTGCTGTGGTATAAGAGGAATAAAAGACCTGTGGATGTGATGTTATAGAAAAATAATCAACATCATGGTTAACAGTAACTCACGTCCACTGAGAGATGAAGCCTTGGTATGTTATCCAGCCGTGATCATTCGTACACACGGTGTTATTTACATCCGGACCCCATGGCATGTAGGGAAAAACATCAAAGACGTCCTTCAACTCGCTGGGGTTCAGGGCTCCATCTCTGTCCTAAAATAAAATCATCAGATGATATCAGCTAATAAAAACAGATCACAGATCACAATTAATGCAACATTGGGCCTACTTCTGTCCCGGTTGACCCAGCATACATTGCACAACATTTTTTATATCATTATTACTGAGACTGATCAAGTAAAAAAAAACCCCAAAAAAACCCTGATGTACGTGTGTGAGTGCAAAATGTTGTGTGGGGGCGAGTGCCGTGGCGGCGTCTTCACCTTGTCATGTTTATCGAAGACGCTCTGCAAGAACAGTGAGGCATTGTGGTTGAGCTCGGTGCTGCAGTCAGCTGGGATTCTTAACCTACAAATGCACACAGTGTATCATGTTTAAACAAGTGAGGGGATGTGGCTGACAAGAAAAAAACAGCAAGGTGGGCAAATTTAGTAGAGATACAGGCCAAAGAATTGCAAATCTAACAGGACAAGCAAATAAGAAGCGGGTGGAGCTATCTGTAGAAAACAGGTGCAGTGGGTTGGGACTAAAAACAGAAAAAGGTGAGCAATAGGTAAGCCTAAACAAAGATCCAAATAAGAGGGAGGCACGTAAAGAATGAAGTGAGGCTAATGAGGTCAGGGTTAACAAGAGTAACATGGAGGCGGAGCTAACAGGAGAAACAGATAAGAAGGTGGGGCTATCAAGAGAAATAGGTAAAAAGGTGGCATTGCTAACCAAAGAAAAGGCGAGAAGGAAGCGAGATTCACAAGAGAAACAAATAAAGAGCAGGTGGAGCTAGCAGAAGAAACAGGTGAGAAGGAGGTGGAACTAACTAGAGAAAGAAGTAAGGAAGAGGTGGAGTGAACTAGAGAAACAGGTAAAAGGAGGCAGGGCTTACCAAAGAAACAGGAAATAAGGAGGAAGGGATAACAAAGGAAGAAGGTAAGAAGGAAGTGGGACATACAAGATAAGCAGGTAAGAAGGAGAAAGTACTATGAAGAGAAATAGGTTAAAAAGGAGATGGGGTTAACAGCAGAAACCAATAATAGGAGATAGAGATAACAAAAGCTCCACCAACAAGTGATTGGTTAATATGAGTGGGTGGGACTTACAGAGGGAAAAGGTAGTCCTGATGTAGTTCCAGGTCATCGTCATAGCCAAAATGGCGAAGCACCGCCCATGTGGTCTCGTGACGCCCTCTCTGGATGAAGAGCGTGTGGAGGAAAAGGAATCCTGGGGAAAAAACATGTATGAAACACACAAGAGGTTCATTTGTTTAACCACTCACCATTTTAATCTTTATTTCCTTCATTAAGACTGATCTATTACTGATTATAGCATGTGATAATGGAACATAGCACTGAGAGTGTGTGTGTGTGTGTGTGTGTGTGTGTGTGTGTGTGTGTGTAAGTGTGTGTGTGTGTGTGTGTGTATTCTGTCCCTCACCCTGCAGAGTCAGTCCGTCCTCACACACTCCATCAGACATGTTCTTCTTCACCACCTTCTTCACGTCCTCCAGAGCCTGAGGAGCGAGCGGCGAGCTGAAACACACTTTCTGCACAGAGCAATAAATATATCACTTAATAAAATGATTAATAAATCAACATGTAGCAGTTATGAGTTCTGATGTACGTGCTGTTTTTATTGATTTATTATATTCTTACCTGGAAGAAGTTGAGCTCGTTGTCGTTGAGGATTCCATTATTGTCCAAGTCCGAAATTTTAAAGATACGAGTGAGAGCTCGTACACACGCTGGCTTCATCTGTCATACACACACACACACACACACACACACACACACACACACACAATGGAAAAAAATATAAACTGTGATATGATATATGACATTATTAGTATCACAAATGTATCATACTGATCAGAACACTAATAATATAAACATGTTTAAAAGTAATATGCAAATTAAATAATTTGCACATGGCTGATCCATTTTCATTTAAATATATTTTTTACATTCACATTAATATTTCTATTTATGTTGGTCTTAAAATGACAAATTATCAACAAAAGTGAAATTATAACCTAAAAAAAAAAATAAAAAAAATATTAATCCATTTACGCTTATTAAAAACACATTAATCTCAGACACTTTGTGACCGCAGTGACTTTTTTCCCTTGTTATATGTTGACTATACGTTTTCTAGTCTTCGGTACAAAAGGGCTGCTATTTTGTGAATCTTACTTATTTGTTTTTATTAAACATGTGTCACTTTTAATCCTAAAAAAAGCAGAAAAGAGAAAAAAGACACCAAAAACACCAAAATAAAAATGAGTCCGTTTGCAAGTTAAGAGTAAAAATGTAGGAGAAATTATTCACAAAATTTATTTACGTTTGATCCAAATTTAATAAAAATCAAGAATGTGATACCAAACTAATATGCAACCTAATAAACAACATTGTGGCTGTGGCCACCTTATTATTTATTTATTATATGTTTTCAGGTCGTTGATACAATATGGCTGCTACTTTGTGAACTTTAAATGTTTATTTTATTTAAAACACATCGCTTTTAGATGTAAAAAACAAAAAGAAAAAAGAAAAGAAAAGTCCATTTACAGAAATGCATGAGATAATAGCGGAGAAATTACTTTTTCTTCCCATTTGAATTAATTTGAAAGTAGCGCAAAGAAAATTTGTGATAGAAATTGATTAAAAAGAGAGAAAGAGTTCAACACCTGTTTGCGTTCGGGGCAATAAAGTGGCCCTGTTGGATGAAGTACAGCTTTCTGAGCGTAATAAAACAGCTCGGAGATGTTCTTTAGATTCTTCGCCGAACACTGAAACACACAAACACACACAAACATCAAGTCTTTATTTCTATAGCTTTTAACAAGCTAATTAAAAAATATAATAATAATAATAATAATAATAATAAATCAAACAATTTAAATATACAAATTAATAAAGGTGTCAATATTAATTAATTAGAAGTTAATTCAAAATAATAATAAAAATACAAATAAAATAAATTATTAACACTTTAAACTTTGACTTTTATTCATAGTAATAATTTATGTTTACTTTCAAAAATTTACTACATTACAGTTTAAAATGACTAAGGACACATTAATAAAGAAAAGTTTATCAGGTGTAAGCTCATCTTCATAGTAACTTCTATTTGAAGACTCTTGTTATAACACATGTATAAACACTGAATAATGTGTTATTAACTGTTATTAATCCAAGACTCGATTCTAAGACTGAAAAAACAAAATAAAGCAATGTAAAAGCACCACCTAGTCTTAAAAACAGCATGTGTGTGTGTGTGTGTGTGTGTGTGTGTTAGCACCTCAACGCAGGTCTCGATCTCAGTGTATTTGTTCATGACGTGCAGGACGGTCTCCATGCTGCTCTGTTCCACCAGATCAGACTTATTCCCAACCAAGATCAGAGGAACCCTGTATCACACACACACACGCACACACACACTTACACTACTTGTGTACATTACTTGATATCCACCAGGAAATGTTTACATTCGTGAGTTCAAAACGTGTATTTACTGACTGTATCCTAATGGAAATGAGAGGCTCAGATCTCAGTTCTGGAGCATGACAGGATGAAACTAAGTGCACTCCTGTATTAGTTATGACCTGCCTAACGCTCTATGTGAATTTAGTGAAGATCTGAAAATGCTCCATTTTATTCCCAAAACCCCCCCACAAAGGTCCTTACTGTTTTGTTTTGAGTGAAAAATTTTACATTCTCATATCTTCAGAAAATTTTAACTGTGCCTTAGGGAGGTCAAGACTAACACAGGAGTGCACTTAGTTTCATCCGAGCATGCTCCAAAGTTGAGATAATAGTGTGTGTGTGTGTGTGTGTGTGTATATATATATACATATATAGATACACACACACACACTATAGTATAGCATAGTATAGTATAGTAGATAAAATCGACACATTTCCATCCATTGCATGTATACTTTAAATGATATCTAACAGTTAAGAGAGCCAGCTCAGCTTTCGGGAGACTGTATGCCAAGGTTTGGAACCAAAGAGGCATCACCATCCACACCAAGTTGAAAGTGTACAGGGCAGTTGTGCTCCCCACACTGCTGTATGCATGCGAAACGTGGACAGTGTACCAACGTCATGCCAGGAAACTGAACCATTTTCACCCAACCAGTCTCAGGAAAATCCTTGGCAACAAGTGGCAGAACAAAGTCCCAGACACTGTCGTTCTCAATGAAGCAGGCTTCCCTAGCATCTTCACCATCTTAATGATGACCCACATGAAGGGCATGTGGTTGACATGACCAGCGTCTACCAAAGAGACGCTTCTATGGCGAGCTCCAGCAAGGTCAGCGTTGCCAAGGAAGCAAAAAGAAACACTTCAAAGATACCCTCAAAGTCTCACTGAAAGCGTTTAACATCAATCCTGCCTCCTGGGAACAGGCTGCATTGGATCATGACGCCTGGCGCTCCTCCATTCACAAGGGCTCTTTGCTGTGTGAGACAAATCAGACAGCTGCAGCCGAACGAAAGGGGCAAGCCAGAAAAACCTGTTCCAGCAACCCTCACGGAGACATCCATCCCATCCCCTGTCCCACCTGCCATAGGACTTTCTGTGCAAAGATTGGCCTGACCAGCCATCTACGCACACATCATGTCTGATGACAAAATGTTCTTTGTCGCTACGATGGACAACCAAGAGGGAAGATTGTAGTATAGTATAGTGTAGTATATTATATCCTACTCAACCTCTCTGGTGCTCCTACTCGAGTTCGCTGCTGATTTTGACACTGTGAACCATCAGATCCTCCTGTCAACCCTCTCCAGCCTGGGCATCACTGGAACGGTTCTGTGCTGGGTCGAATCCTATCTCTCAAACAGATCCTTCAAGGTATCATGGAGGGGAGGTATTTCTGAAACTCAGCAACTCACAACTGGTGTTCCACAGGGGTCAGTTCTGGGACCACTCCTCTTTTCTATCTACACTACATCTCTAGGGCAGGTGATTGAGTCTCATGGCTTCTCATATCATTGCTATGCTGATGACACCCAGCTCTATTTGTCCTTCCAGCCTGATGATCCAAACATCTCTGCACGCGTCTCTGCTTGCCTGTCGGACATCTCGGTCTGGATGAGGGAACACCACCTTAAACTCAACCTGGCAAAATCTGAGCTTCTCGTCATCCCAGCCTGTCCCTCAATCAACCACAACCTCACTGTACAGCTCGGCTCAACCACACTCAAGCCAACTAGGACGGCCAGGAACCTTGGGGTGATTCTTGATGACAGCTTGACCTTTACAGACCACATTTCAACAACTGCACGGTCCTGTAGTTCATCCTGTACAACATCAAGAAAATCAGACCCTATATCACCGAACAGGCTACACAGATACTAGTCCAGGCTCTTGTTATCTCAAAACTGGACTACTGCAACTCACTACTCTTGGGCCTCCCAGTGAGCTCCATCAAACCCCTTCAGATGATTCAGAATGCTGCAGCACGCCTCGTCTTCAACCAGCCCAAGAGAACCCATGTCTCACCCCTCTTCATCTCCCTCCACTGGCTTCCTGTAGCTGCCTTATCAAATTCAAGGCCTTGATGCTCACCTACAAGACCTTGTCTGGAACAGCACCCTCCTACCTCAACTATCTCCTGAAGGCTTACGTTCCCTCACGCAATCTGCGATCAATTAGCGACCTATGCTTAGTAGTTCCTACTCAGCATGGCTCAAGGTCCCTTTCAAAAACCTTCAAACTAACTGTTCCTCAGTGGTGGAATGAAAATCCAATCTCAATCCGCACCGCAGAATCTCTCACCATCTTCAAAAAACAGCTAAAGACCCACCTCTTCCATGAACACCTAACCAACTCATAAAAATAAATAAATAAACAAACAAACAAACAAACAAATAAATAAATAAATAATTTTGCACTTATACCTCTACTCTGCGCACTGTGCTTCTTCTGTAACTCAATTAATGGATCTTGTATGGTAGCACTACTTGTATTGTTCTCTGCTTGATATATTGCTTTGCTTGTATTCTCTCATTTGTAAGTCGCTTTGGATAAAAGCGTCTGCTAAATGAATAAATGTAAATGTATGTAGTATAGTGTAGTGTAATGTAGTATAGTACAGTGCAGTATAGTATAGTGTAGCGTAGTGTAATGCAGTGTAGTATAGTATAGCATAGTATAGTGCAGCGTAGTATATATAATATAGCACAAGTACAGTGTAGTGTAGTATAGTATAGTGTATCATAAGTATAGTGTAGTATAGTATAGTGCAGCATAAGTAGAGTGTAGTGTAGTGTATAGTATAGTCTATCATAAGTATACTGTAGTGTAGTGTAGTATAGTGAAGTGTAGTATAGTATATCAGAAGTATAGCGTAGTGTAGTGTAGTATAGTATAGTGTAGTGTAGTATAGATGAAATTTTAAAGTATGGCATAGTATAGTAAAAGGGTGTATACGTATGGTATAGTATAGTGTAGTGTAGTGAAATATAGTATAGTATAGCATAAGTATAATATAGTGCAGTGTAGTATAGTGTAGGTGAAATGTCAATGTATGGCATAGTATAGTAAAAGTGTAGTGTAGTGTAGTATAGATTAAATTTTAATGTATGAAATGGTATAGTATAAGTATAATATTAATATAATATAAGTCTAACATAGTACAGTATAGTATAAGTATGGTATAGCACAAGTATATCACAGTATAGTATAGAATAAGCAAAGTATAGCAAGTGTAGCAGTGCATAGTATAGTATAGTGCAGTATAGTGCATTACAGTATGATACAGTGCAGTGTGGTATCGTTGAAATATGGAAGTATAGTACAGTATAGTATAGATGAAATGGGTATAGAGTATTATAGAATAGTAGATAAAATAGGTATAGTATACTGTACTATAGCATAGTAAATAAAATCATACAGTGAATGTTCATATTTGTGCATCCCAAATGTTTATATTACATTGGAAATGAGAGACTCAGATCTCAGCTCTGGAGTGTGGCAGGATCAAAATTTGTTTAATCCATTTATGTGGAGTTTCCGCTGTACACATCTCGGTGAATGAGCTGTTACTATAGTAACTATAATGTATCAGAACGAGCACATTAATATAAACCTGCACTACTGTCAGTGCTGCTGTTATAGAGAATCAACACCTTCTGACCTGCTGTCTTTATCCGTCCTCTCATTGATCAGAGGAATCCAGTGACTCGTCACCTGAGGAGAGAAACCAACACATGTTAGAACTCAGGATGAGATCTGTGTTATGATAAACTCCCTGAGATTTTCTGTACATCACACACTCCTTTACATTTAAGGAACAGTCCTAGAGTCCCTCAGAGTCTCCATGTACTCAATCAACATTTCTTGGATGAATTAATCTCGTTGTAATTAAAAAAAAGGCAACTCAAATATTCCCGGAGTCTTATGTTTTCCATAGCAGCTTGTGTGTGTGTATATGTGTGTGTATAAATATTTTTTAAAGCAGCTAAAAGTGTTTTACTACACCATTTAAGAACATAATTTTGTCTGTTTGTTTTTTCTTCAATTTAATTTTTTTTTTAGTATCCTTTTCATTTCCTTGTAAATCACTTTTTTTTTTTTTTTTTTTTTTTTTTTAATGTACAGTGCCTTAAACCAATATTGACACCCTTGGTAAATATGAGCAAAGAAGCAATTTTTTCACAGCCTTCTTTGCTCATATTTACCAAGTGTGCCAATATTAGTGGAGGGCACTGTGTAATATGTAATAAAGATTATTGTTATTGTTGATGATGATGATGATGATGCTATAATACTACCACTAACAGATTTCTATTTTTTTTATATTGTTTGTTGTCAGGTATCTACATTTCCTTGATAACATGATGATATCTATGTTTTAAGATTTTATGTCCTCACGTGACATTAGCAACTCTTTCACAAGTTCCCCTAATGACATTATTACATTATTAATGATTACAACATTTCTGAGAGAGGAACGTGAAACCTCGCTGTGACTCACCTTCTCAAGCGACTTCCTGTTATTGACGGCGTAAACAATGCATATAACATTCGCCTGCAAAGACAGACAGATGTGTATAAATCAGCACCATGGGGACAAACCTCAGTGCAATTGATGTATTTAAATTGACAGATTATACCTTGGAGATCTCCTGATAAAGCTGCTCATCTGTCTGTTCAGCTTCTGTACACATTTAAAACACAATTATTTACTTTAAGGTCATATCATGTGACAGGAAGTGCTTTTAATCTGCTCGTTCACTACCTGAGTAGTCCACTATATGTGTAGGGACTCTCTCTGGCGTGACGTCAGCAGGAATGGTGATCTCCTCCACTTTATAAGGAACCTAAAGAGACACAAGCACGAATCAGTCACATCAGCCAAAAAAACAGCAGAGCAGGAAAGTACTGTATATGCATAATGAAATATGAGTCATCCTACCACATCAGGAAACTCCTCACTGACCAGAGACATGATAAGAGACGTCTTCCCCACTTTGGCTGTTCACACACAACATACATTTATAAAAGATTTTATAAGTAATCTATAAAAATATGAGGACTTTCTTTGTGCAGTATTACTGTGCTATGGGCAGCATTTGTTTATTTTATTCACACTTACAGTTGCAATCAAAATTATTCAACCCCATTGCAAATCAGGTTTATTGTCAAAATTGACAGATTTATTGGCAATTGAAATAGTTTAAAACAACGAATGTTTCAAGTGGTTTCCCCAAATTCAACTGAAAATGCAACTTATAATGATTTCTCCAGTCTCTAAATTATTCAACCCCCTGAATAGAATCCCTCACAACATCACAAATATGCTAAACAGGTGTTATCTCAAGCACACCTGATGCAACTAATCAAGGGCTTCATTAGTTGCACCAGGTGTGCTTGAGCTGGATCACATGAAATACCTGAACTGGACGGGGCAGAAAATGTATGAAATACCTGGATGGGGCATAAAAAGGAAGCTATGAACGGCTGCAACCAGATTTCTGAGAAGGCAGGTTGTGGAAAACCCTTGACTGACTGCAAAAGACCTGCAGCAAGACTTGGTGGCAACAGGCACTGAGGTTTCAGTGAGCACAGTAAGGCGCATATTAAAAGCAGAAGGTTTCCATTCCAGAACTCCAGGATGTATGCCACTACTGACCCAAAAGCACAAGAAAAGCTGGCTCAAAATCATATAAATAAGCCACAGAAGTTTTGGGATTCTGTTCTGTGGAGCAATGAAACAAAACTGGAACTTTTCGGCACGATGGATCAGCAGTGTTTCTGGAGGAAGAAGAATGAATAAAGAACACTCTGTCCACAGTCAAGCATGGTGGTGGCTCGGTGATGCTCTGGGGCTGCATTGCATCCCCTGGCACTGGAAATCTGCAGCATGTGGAAGGCAAGATTGAAGTATCAGGCAGTCCTAGGAGAAAACGTCATGCCGTCTGTAAGGAAGCTGAAGCTTGGGCGTCATCGGACCTTCAAACAGGACAATGATCCCAAGCATACCTCAAATTCCACCAAGGATTGGTTGCAGAAGAAGTCCTGGAAGATTCTACGGAATTGTACTTATTCTACAAGGCCATCACAGTCACCTGACTGGGAACCCCCTTGAAAATCTCTGGTGGGATATGAAGAAGGTGGCTGCAGCACACAAACCCAAGAATATTTCTGAACTGGGGGCCATTGCTCATGTGGAATGGGTTAAGATTCCTCAGGAACGCTGCTAGAAGCTATGCACCTTGTTTGCAGCAGGTCATAACAGCAAAACGGTGCTCTACTAAGTACTAAAGATGCTTGCCATGAAGAGGTTGGATAATTTTGAAACTGGAGAAGTTTCAAAATTAGTTTAAAAAAGTTTGCATTTACAGTTGAATTCGGGGAAACCACTTGAAGCATTCATTGTGTTGAATTATTTCAATTGCTTTTGTTTGATTTGTTCACTGCAAACAGCTGAAAGTCTGTCAATTTTGACAATAAACCTGATTTGCAGTGGGGTTGAATAATTTTGATTGCAACTGGACAGTATATTCAATATTTTTAGGGCTATAAAATATTAAATGATGTTGATGTTGATACCAGCATGCTGAGTGATCATTCACCTTGCTGTAAAATGTGTTAAA
Source organism: Ictalurus punctatus (assembly GCF_001660625.3). Classification (NCBI taxonomy): domain Eukaryota; kingdom Metazoa; phylum Chordata; class Actinopteri; order Siluriformes; family Ictaluridae; genus Ictalurus; species Ictalurus punctatus. Next base: position 16,213,250 of record NC_030427.2, on the reverse strand, counting down.
AAATTGTATTGAACTGTTTTAAAGTTCATTTTGTTTCTTTAAAAGAAAAGAAAATAACTAAATTATGATATTTTTTTTAAATAGCATTACAAAGATTATTATCATAATGAGGATTCTAAATATGCATTTGGTGCATTTTTAAAAACGTTAAAGTAAACAAAACAAGATACACAAAAAATGTCTGATAGATTTTTTTTATTTGACAAATTTAAATAAAGGATGTATTATCACACACTCAAAAAACAATTGGTAAAATATTACATTATTATATTACATTACATTATTACATTGTTAGTAACTAATTATCAGCTTCCTTCTTTCTTATGGTTTTTGTTGAAAAGTAATATTACTATTACATTATATTAGCACAAAAACTGAACTGAACTGAACATACCTTTGCATAAAGTTTTTGCACTCTACACTAACACACTGACGAGACAAAAGAGGTGTGAAATGAGGAAAATCGGAAAGTTGCACTAAACTGTGGGCTAAACCCTGCTTTCTGTTTCCTAATAAACAGGTTTCAGAAGGTCAGAGAAGCTCTTTATCAAATCTTAATCGATTTAGAAAAGTCACTCTCTAAAATAGACATGCTCTCCAATATAACATGCCACTCGTCTCTGCAACAAATGATAAGTAGTGATGTTTGACAAAAACCAAATTACACGCTAAAATAAGACCGTACTAGATTTAATCTGTGTGTGGAAAACCGAGATAGCGTGTTTGTCTGGTTAAAATCGCTGATGTTTGCAGCTTGACACGACTGTAGCACCAGATGCCCTGGTGGTGGTAGCATCGTGTTGTTGCAATGCTTGTCATTAGCAGGGACTGGAAAACTGATCAGGGTTGAAGACAAGATGGATGGAGCCACATACGGGGAAACTGTAAAAGAAAACCTGGTCGAGAATACAAGAAACTTGAGAGCTTTACTTTCCAGCACAACCCAATTTTTACTTAGAAATCATTCAGAGCTCCTCCCATCCTGTACCGCAGCCCTGATTGATTCTTTCTTTGCTAGATCTTCAGCATTAGAAGGTCTTAAAACCATTATTGTAACTTTTTGTAGTGAAATCCTATAACAAAAATATCCCAAGTTTTATTTTTAACTGCAAAATGAAATGCATTGATGACAAGCATCTAACAAGCATTCTGTAAGCATCATAACTGTAATTCTCACACTCACACACACACACACACACACCACCAGCACCAGATGTCAGATGATGCGCAGATCCTTCAGGAAATAATTTTTATGGAATAATTTTTTTTTTTTACATGCTAGTACTCGTTCTCGCACATTATCATGATATCATGATATAAAATATATACAGAGAGAGGTATATTTATATATAATTTAGTTTAAAGTGCTCTTAAATCTAAGGCCATGACATTTCGTTTTCGAGACTTTCCTTTACCCCTCTGCACTGCATATTTAGTTATAAAGCGTCATAACGCACTTATATATAATATTAGTGTATGCATGTCCTTCTAGAAGCACAGTATATTTTCAGAAAGGAAATTTTAAGTGATCACGTCTGTGTCCAGTAAAGTAGGTCGATTCTGTTTTAGTCAGTCAGGTTATAAAACACAGAAACAGATGACTCACGCTCTCCGACGAGTAAAATCCGCACGTCTTTCTTCATCTTTCCTAATTTCTAATCTCAGATGTCATGTAGCGGATTCTCTATAATAATGAAGATATTATTACAGCTCAGATTGCACGCATGCGCATGATCCAAAATATTCTTAGAGGTGATTTAACTTAAATCCATCCTCTTTATGAAATGTTTTCAGGCCATGTATATATATAATTTTACATTATTGACACGAAATATAAATGTGATGCTGCGGAATATGTTGTGAAACACCGCCGGTTTATTCATTCGCTCGCCAGGTAGAGCGTTCTTCCGGGTTTTTAAACATTACGTGTTTACGCACGCACTACGTCATCACGCCGAGTCCGCTGATTGGACAGCTGAACTGTCGTTTTAGTTGGGTTAATTCGACTCAAGAAACTCGAAAGACAAACGATTTACTTTATTTTGCTTTAAGAAGTTTTTCCCCCCTTAAAAACGATCATGACGATCATTTTGAAAAACATTTTCTGAAATGAAAATGTTTTTAAAAATTAATAATGATTTTTTAAAAAAATATATACTTCTCCATAAAATAAAATATACAAAAATGTAGGTCCAAACAAACAAAACCTTTTAAAAAAAAATAAAAATTATATGTGCAATAATGTAAAAAGATTTTAAAACTGGAATAAAGCAATTAGACCTGCAGTGTGGATGTTTAATATGTTTATTATACATACATAGATAAAAACATTTAACAACTTTTTCTTAAAATATGTAAAATACTAAAGAAATGTTTATAAAATAATTAATAAAACACATTTGTGGTTATTTTCATACATTACACTCATTATTTATTTGATAAATAATATATTATAATATGGTTCACATAATATATAAACAGTACAACAACCAATAAAGTGTTTAGAAAATTTTTTGTCTTTTCCATCCCAGTATGGATGATTTCAAAGTGAGACCAGAGTCAGGGTATGGGGAAGGACAGGGCATTTCCTGGCTTTGTCCCAAACAGCCAGAACACGGGTCTAACTGGGGCTCTGAACTCCACCCGAAAGTCAAACAGCTCAGCTTCTCCATCTGTTCCACTCCAGAAGGACAGATGTCCAGAGTCCATGTCCAGCAGGACTCTGAGCCTGCTCGAGTGTCTCTGTTTCAGCGGCGTCTCTGAGCTGTCGTGCCTGGCGCTGAAACTGCCGCTGCTCCACTCGATACACCAGGATGATTTACTCCTCCCGAGCCGCTCATCTTGTCCCAGGTGGGTGTACGCCACTCCAGCCGCCCAGCCACTGCACGCGCTGGTCTCTATATCCCAGTAGTGCCTCCCTGTGGTGAATTCCTGCTCCGCCATACACTGACACGCCTTGAAACGGCAGGGGCGCGTCCTCAAAGGCATTGACGACCTCACCTCCATCCTCCGTCTCTGATCGAGGAAAACCAAACGCCGGTGACACAGGCTGGATGGGAAGGACAGCGAGACGAACTCAGCACTAAGAGCTGTGAGTGGAGAAAAAGAAGCTGATATTAAAACTGCAATAAGTGATACATTTATATTGATCAATTGGCTGTGAGCAGAGAGAAAGTAGCCATAATTAAAGGGGTGATAAGTGATACGTTTATGTCACTCTCTTGGTGAGGTGAAAGGAGCTGACATTAAAGGTGTAATAAGTAATATATTTATACTATTCTACTGGCTGCTTGTTGACCTGAAGCAGCAGACATTCCACCCTCACAGAACCCTCCAAGAGAGTCTGGATCCTCTGGCACGCTCGGTTGGTTCTCCTCTGAAGCAGACTCTGAGTTCTTAACAACCTGAAAATAAAAACCAGAGTGTGACACTCAGAGTGTTGAAGCACATGGTAGGAAAATTTACATCTGTGGTTGGAAATTATGTAGGCAATGATGAGATAGACTTCCATTAGTTGTTTGTGAGTTTTGTTGCAATCATCCATATCGGGCTGATCGGCTACGTTTGATGTATGGGGGAAAATAAAGTACATTTAATTTTTTTAGCTGTTCCTTTAACATACCTTGTCAATCTGAGTAACTGATGGAAGACTCAAGCTGTTCTCAGCACAATGACTTCCTCCTTCACAGTCCAGTGAGGAACTCAACATTTCCACTGATGATGATGACTCATAAGTCCTGATATTGTCTCTGATGAAACAGGTCCCATTCTGCATACAATATAGAAGAGCTGAAGACGTTTATGCTTCATATATGTAGAGAACCACAGTGTCCTTTCTGTAACATTTCCTTTCTGTAACATGCTCTTTATGTAATGTATCCTTTGTGTAATGTGTTGTTTGTGTAACATGTCCTACCTGAATGAGAGAATGAAATTCAGCTTGCATTTCAATCTTTTCCATCTCCTGCTTCAAGAAGTCCAGTTTTCTCTGTAGAGCATCCTGAAGAAGAACATTAGTGTATAATGAGGCTACATGAGATGAGTGAATATAATTTAAAATCCTTTAAGACCATTACTGCCTCCTACTGCACCTTAAGATTATTATTGTCCTCCTACTGCAGCTTTACTTTCCAAAGACCATTTCTTTCTCCCACTGCACCTTTAAGGTCCTTATTTTCTCCCGACAGCACCTTTGAGATGAATACTGCCCCCTACTGCACCTTAAGATCCGTACTTTCTACCACTGCACCTTTAAGACCAATACTGCCCCCTACTGCCCTTTTAAACTACTACTACTACTACTACTACTACTACTACTAATAATAATAATAATAATAATAATAATTATTATTATTATTATTATTATTATTATAAGAAGAAGAAGATATTATTATTATTATTATTATTATTATTATTATTATTATTATTATTATTATAAGGCCTGGGAAAAGTCAACAGACCTCAAAAAACACTGACACAGTGAGACTCATTTCAGTCTGTTATTTTTATTTTAAATATGAATATGTAATGATTACAAGCTACTACATTTCAGTGTTTCAGAACTGAAAGCAGATACAGAAAGTTAAAGGCCTCAGACTCTCCCAACTCCCAAGTTCTACCCGAGTACCTGAGCATGAACCTCACCTGAGAGAGCTCTTCCTCATTTTCGGTCAGGACCCTGTCCCACATTTTCCGACCCCCCACTTCCTGTAATTCCAGAATGGTGCTGATGGTGACATTTTTGTGGAGTTTGCAGTCTGGTCTGAGCTCAGCTCTACACTGAGGACATTTCTTCCTCACAGTCCGCTTTAAATGGTCTTTAATGCACTGGAGGCAGTAACTGTGTCCGCACTCCAAAGTGACTGGGTCTGTGAAAATTTCGAAACAAATCGGACATTTCAGCTGATTAGCTACAAATGTCACAATGTCTTCATACGACGCTGTCATCATCGGAGAAGGAGTTAAAGAAGCGTTTTATTTATCGAGAATCGAAAGTGAAAGCACCGGTGCGATGGTACCGGAACTGGGAACTAAATACACGTGACTCGTGTTTCCTCTCCGGACCGTAATTCTGACGGACTTGAGGGCACAACATGGCGGCTACGTTCGGTTTAAACCCGCACCAAAATACATGAGGATTAATTGAGGTGATTAATTAAAAATGTGGGTCGCGAGACGGCTTCTGACTTCCGCTGTCCTCACAGGTAAAGTGAAAGGAAAAGATCAACAAATCAGTAGAATGCTTCATTTTATTTGTTTTGAGTATTTTAATTTTCTTATATTTCTTTATCATTTCCATGAACAAATAAGAACAGTATTAACATTAAAACAGGCTTATCTGTATTCGCGCTGACAGCCATGAATAAAAACACATTAAACACACGTGTCACACTTCACATTTATTTCTATGACGGAAAAAACAGCACGTTAAAATTTGGTTTATTATATGTTACACATTTAACGATACTTCTATGAACCAGTGTGTGTGTGTAATTAACTGCATGCGTTATGCACACACCTCTTCTTAATTGAGAGGACTGGGACTATCTGCATTGACTGCAGAATCTAGTCAAATGACTGGGTTTGTCGTTTTAATCGGGTTCACGTATTGCTTCTCATTAATGAGTGTAAACAATTGTGGCGTGGAGCGTTCGTTTCTGTAATTACTTGCACTGGTTTAGTAATAAAACATGCAAATATCTCTAAATATTACAAACATGCAATAATGCTATACTATCAGTCTCTCCAGGATTTCAAGATCTTGCGATCGCAGAAATAAACGCTAAAATCAAGCAAGCAAAATAAATAAATAAATAAAATAAGTAAAATTCGGAGGAATTTTGCAAAATTACCACAGATTTTCCACAGATTTGGTCCAAGATGTGTTATGTGACATCATCACAAAGCGCATTCAGCCAAATCCCTCTTCGATTCACGTGCATCGAACATGAGTACAGCTAAAAGGTCTCATTTACGAACAAACATCACTGCAAAAGACCGTGCAAAACTATTTCCTGCACTTGCAATTTCATCAATTCAAGTAGTTTTCCGCAAAAAAAAACCTCCGTAAATTGCATCACAAATATGTTTTTAAAAAGCCGCAGCAAAATCAAGCATTTTTGGCCGCAACAATCACTAAAAACCTCCACAAAACCTTGTACGGACCATAATATATATAATCACACTGCGTTTGTTAATCTAGTGAGATTTCAGCCTCTACGATCTGTGACTGCTGTGCCAACTAGACCCGGGGTTCCCAAACTTTTCCAGGCAAGGCCCCCCAAATGGCGTTAACATTTGACCGAGGCCCCCCTTTTGCAAGATGTCTTTAAAACACATTAAAAATACAGACTTCTGGATATTACCCCCCCCCCCCCCCCCCCCTTTTAAATTAATAATTACATCTTACATCAGGAATTGATTGTGTGTGGTTGTCTGAGAGTGAGAAAGAGAAAATATGCTAGTGGGAGGGATGGGCACACCAAATTGTTGAGGCGCCCGGGCTCACCCTGGCGGGCCCCACTTTGAAAACCACTGAACTAGACGGCAGCACCGATCCGATACCCAGGATCAGTATCGGGCCCATATCCGTAGAATAATGGTGGAACGGATATCATAGAAGAAACAAATGAATTTGATCCGATCGTGTAACAACTGGAAAAAAAGATTGGCTTTGGAAAATATATATTTTTGGAACTGGAAACATTTACATATAAATAGGCTACACACACACACACACACACACACACACACACACATATGAGAGAGAGAGCTATGTAGGATTTATCATATTTATACTTGATTCCATTTACAGTATATGATTTATTTTGTAAAAGTTGAATAAAAAAAAAGTTCCTTCAGTTTTAAAAAAGTTTTAAACAGTAGTTTTTAAAGATTTTTTTTTATTTATTGGTTTTGATCAGTATCGTTATTAGGAAGGAAGCAGCGCAATCATGCAATATCTAATTGTAACTGAAGCGAGACAGAGGTATCGCCCTTGTATGTTTCGATTATTGTATTTTGTAGTGTATCTAGCTGAAAGCCATGGCACTCAAAAATGTACTTATTTTTATTTTAAATAGCTGCTCTGTGCTGCCAATGCCTGGTGTAAAGGTCACATGACTGTGTTTTTGGAACCTTTCCTGAACTGTCAGTCGTGGGGATCTGCTGCGTGTTCTTTGTTAAAAAAATAATCCTAGGGTTATTAAAAAAAAAAAAAAAAAAAAAAAAAAACCTAACCCTACACCTTCACAGGACCTGCTATGTATACTTCGTTAAAAAAAAATGTTGCATTAAAACCTATCCAGTAATCAACTACTGTGTGTCATGTCATGATTTTTATGTTCAATATAACCCGTTTCAGTTGTTTTACAGGACACTACAGATTGCTGTGTCGTCATCCGAATCCCCTGCCGGAGTTCTGGCCCCGCTTCCTGCAATGCACCTACTGCTGGAGGGCTCAGATCCCAGCCACAGACTTGAACCTCAACCTTCTGCATCCTGAACCTGCAGAACCTCAGTGCACACACGCAGACCTTGTCACTGATGCCACGCTGGACTCGCTGTACACCCCAGAGCAGCGAGGCACCATCCTTCAGCTCCTCAACACGGGCTCTGAGTCCGAGCTTGCTGCCGTCAAAATGCTCCGGGGACGAAAATCAGCCAACATCATCGAGTACCGGATCAGGAACGGACCCTTTAAGGATCTGGAGAGCGTCGTGAACGTACCGCTGTTGAAGCACAAGAGCGCCGTCGTGGCGTTTAACTCCATCCTCTGTCCGGGACAGAAGGAGAAGAAGAGGAAGGGGAAGATTCATCTCGCAAAGTTCATCAGGCCCGAAGTGGACAAGGCGCTGTTCGAGGTGAGAGAGCCACCCGAGTTCGGACGTTATTCCAGGATTCAGCTGATGTTAACAACAAGCTCCGCCCCCTGCAGTTCCTATTGCACAGAAAACTGCCTCTGGAACAGGAAGTAAAATCCTAAAGTGAGAATGTAAGCATTCTTGTGATGGAAAGGTCTCTATTTTCAGAATATATTATGTACATCATTAGATATTTAGATTTAATAACTCTCATACATCTCAGGAATGCGTCTCATGATGTAACTGTTTTGAAAAATGCCGTGTTCCAGTTGAGAGCAGGCTGCCGGGATATCAGTAGGGGATATTTTCATCATATGTCCTTCTCAGGAATTCTCACAATTTAATACGCATCACTGTGACAGTATTGTAAACTGTAATTATGTTCAATGTGATAATGTGGATATTAAACAGACGTTTTAATTTCCTCCTCCCGTTATTTTTCAGGACGCCAGCTCCATCGTGTCCATTGTGTGCGGGACGAACAGGATAGCATGGACGCACATGGACCGGGCAATGACGGTGTTAGAGTGGCAGCAGGAGGACTGTCAGAGCTTCATGAAGGGCACCTACATGGCGTCCAGTTATCTGGTGGATGTAAGATAATAATAATAATAATAATAATAATAATAATAATAATAATGCTTATGTTAGTCATTTTTCTGTAAACCGACATTGCACGTTTACATTGCGGATTATTCCATTTTTATAAAATATTTCTCACCCAGATTTGTAGCGTGGTGTCGAACCTGCCGGCAGCGGATTTCTATGTGGTTGAGAAGCCAAGCGTGTCGGTGCAGAATACTGCGCTGTTCCCGGTCGTGGTTCACCTGCGCACGGTGGAGGCCATGCTGTTCGCTCTGCTCAGCGCCAGGAGAGACGCCAGGGCGCCGCCCAACGTGCTCAACATGATGCGCACAGCCGTGGGACGCCACTTTGGCCTGATCGTGGGCGAGAGCCGCACAAGCGGCGCCGAGGTGGTGAGGAAGATGATGGAGGAGTCGGCGATGAAGAAGATACCACGTGTGATATTTCCGAACGAGCTGCTGGTGCGCTACAGCGGCGCGTTCCACTTCACCAGCAGGAACAAAGGACAGGAGATGTGTGATGCCCTGTTGCAGGCCGTCGCCTTCTACGAGCTGCTCGCAGCCTCACACTGAGCGACAAGCGTGCGCGTGTTTTTGAGAAACTCTTAAGGAACTGTCTCTGAAATAGACCTGATTTAAATGTTCTACACTAACAATACTGTCCACATTAAATCTTAACAAATATCTTAAAAACAATAATCAGCACATACCTGGAGGAGTGGAAGGTTTTTTTTTTGTACAAAAAATAAAAAACTTTCTACATTCCTCTATACGACTACTGAGACTCCAGTCTGTTTTATTCATTTTCGTTGAAAAGTGAGAAACAAAAATATCTTAAGATACGCCCACTGCGATCTGATTGGCTCGTGCGTAATCATTTAAAATTGGTTCATTCAGGGTCTTTTACATGTGTTATATAACTATATATTTACATAAATGTTTATTAATAAATAATTTTAAATATATAGTTAAAAATTTTTTTTATATAAATCATTACACATTCATTGAGCCTCCACATATTTTATTAATTTGAATTTTTTTGCTTTCCTCGCATTTTTGAATCCTAAACTACATACTTATTTATGATTATAAATTTATAAACATAGCTTTATAAAAATATACAAGTAGTGTACACACTTACTGGACTGCAAACAATATGTTGAAATGAAACTGAGAAAAATCGTGTGTGTGTGGAAGGTAGGTTTCATATATTAATCATTATTATTATTATAAAGTAAACACTTTCAGTGTAGCTGAGATGCTAACAGGTCGAGGATGCTCTTAGGGAGATGCAGTCCGATATCTCTGAGGTAGTGTGAAAATCTGTCAATAAAAACAAAAAATAAAATAAAATAAAATAAAATGTCACCAGATCAATCAGTAAATAAATTAAACACTACCTGAGCTTCGGCTGCTGCTTGCTGTCCTGCTCCCTGCAGATAAAGCGCAGACAGGGCAGATAATCTGTCAGTACAGCCGTCCGATTGCCGTGATATCGGAATGCTTTACTGCTGAGCACTTTGTGTACGACTTCAGCGCTCTTCTGTTCGCTGAAACAACAGGAGAAAGAGAACGTTATCATTGTCATCACGCTGTGTTAGCCATGTGCCGAGGTTTATCATTTATATAGCACCATGAAATGCCTAGTTGGATATCATAATACTGTGTGGGGTTTGTTTTAAAAAAAAAAAAAAAAAAAAAAAAAAGGAAAGGTCACATGGCTAGAAAAATTATTCCTCAGGCAGAGGAAACTAAAAACTAATTAGCTAAAGTTACCACAGGAACTTATTGCTACTCAGCTAATGTCAACGCAGATGGTTCTTATTAGATGAAAAATAACCCCAGGACGTTACTGTAGGGCTGCACGATTATGGTCAAAATGATAATCACGAGTATTTTTATCAATATTGAGATCACAATTATTTATCACAATTATTCATTGATTTTAGGGACAACATATTTTTATTGCACTTTCACATTTAAATAAACAGACCGCTGCTTTCACCTCCATGTTGTGCTACATTCCTGCTAATGTACAAATCTTTGCATCAAATTAGACTGGTTCTTAAAGTGCATCATCTCATAGAAGTAAAATATAAAATTGTACCCAAAATATAGGATGAGTAAAAATAAAAATGCCATCAACCAAATGAAAATATGCGCCAACTATAACAATATGCAACCAAATGAAAACAATTCAGGCGAATGCAGAAAAGGCAATAACACTGTTTACAGGAGGAGAGATGCAGACAAATCACCCAGTAGAGTGGTGCAGGGATGACGTCATTTTGTACCGAAACCCGGAAGTTAGCATCACACCGGTACCCTCGACATAAACACAACAGGATTTTCCCATAGACTTTTGGATTATTGCAAAAAATAATCTCTGTGATCAACAAAAGTTTACAATACTAACATGTTTTTTCCATCAAGATAAATTTCATAAATGAACACAACTTTTATGAAGTTTGAAGCCTAAATACAATCGCCAGAAATAAAAAGCTAAACGTATGCTATAAACGAACTACACCACGGTCGCATGACTTCAACGTCACCATCACCGAGCTTCTGAGAACTTTTCCAAACTTGATTTAAAACATTTTCCATAATACGGATTTACTTTGTGGATGAATCTTCATCCACGTTTTTGTTTCCCGGAATTGTGCACAGCATACCTGAACCAGTTTATCTGCAAAGACTTTTCCTTTTTGGCGTGATGACGTTTAATGTCCCCTACAACATCTGTAGTACCATTTAGCAACTTAGTATCAAGATTTCCCCTCGCGCAAAGCGCTGGAGCACGAAGCGAAGCTGGCAGTTCGAGTGCTAAATTGCTAACTCGTTTCCGGGTTTTGCCGTACAAAATGACGTCATTCCTGCACCACTCTATGGTGACTGGCTGTAAGTTTAGGAAGCGCTTGACTTGATATGCAGCGATTTTTCTGAGTGGAGGACGAACTTTAAACGTTAATATCGCAGTTGATCATGTTCATGTAATCGTGGGCAATCAAAATCTTAATCACGATCGATATTCGATTAAGTGCAGCCCTAGGTTACTGTTATATTTTGCACAAATTAAGACCAAACCTTAAGTTCCATGTTTTGTTTTTATCTCCTCTCGTCACGTCCTGATCCTGTTTCCTCGGATACACCTCCATCCTGCTCCTGTGGAACCCCAAACCCTCCACCACTGCCAGGATCTCATAACATCTCTCCAAACTGTGTCCCCTCATCTCCGCATCGTCGTCTTCTCTCGGCTCGTCCAGCAAACCGTCAGCTATTTTGGCTCCCAGGGGCCCAGATCTACAACATGGCTGCCGGGATAGATGGGAGTCTATGAAAGACATGGTGTCGAGAAAGCATGCAAGGGAGTTCACCTTAGAAAAACCTCCAGCCTCTGCAGCTGATTGGTTCATCGGTTTGAATCTGGCCAATGGGATTGCGGATTCTGAGTGCTTTGTTTTGAGAACTTTCAATCTAGAAAGTTTTTTCGAGTTGGATGGAGGTGGATCTTTATTGGGACGTTTAAAGATGAAACTGTAAATCGGGTTTTGATCGACAGTGCTCCGATCTGTTTTTTCAAAAGTGGGCGGGGCTAAAAGAAAATCCAGGTTTGAGTAGAGCAGGCTTTGCCTCTTTCTCCAACTCTCCACCAGCACCTCCACACAGCTGCTCCTTTCCAACTCGGCGTAGGACCTACACTATAAAAACCCAGAGAACACACACACAAGTACACATTTATGTGTATAAAAAGGTGAAGATGTGAACTTCTGGATCAGGAGTGCATGTGTTTCACTCACAGTGAGTGCTCTGTTGTGTAGATGATGGTGTGTGTTTCCGGCTCCACTTCTCGCCCACAACTCCAGCTCTAACACACTCCGCCTCACATCTCCCTTATTCTCCTGCAGCATGAACCGGATGTGCTCTGGATCCGGGTTTACACTTTCTACCACACACACACACTGCAGGTAGCTCACAACGCTCTCCTTACCCACACACACACACACACCACAACATAATCTTTATTAGTAATTGATATTTAGTGTGTAGTCTCCAGTGTACAGACTTATTCAGTGTTTGCTTTACCGTTGCAGGAGTTTTGAAACGGATTTCCTCAAAACGACCATCAAACGCCTCACCAAACAACGGATCTGCAAAAACATAACACCACAGCGTAAATGTAGAAACAACAGTTTCTCGCTTTGTTTCAGTTACACCTTTTTTATAAACAGTTGTTTTAAAAATAAATAAATAAATAAAATTCTTTAGCAGATAGCAGACAGTTATGGGCTAAAAAGTGGGGGAAAAAAGTTCCATGTTCGTGTTTTGTTAGCGATAAGCTAGCCAGCTATCTGTGACAAGTGATTTTTCATTAAAACAGTAAACTGTATAGTCAGTGTTACAGATTTAACAAGCAAATATATCTGTATGTTGATTTACATAAAGCTAATACTTATATTATATAGCATTTAAAGTTAAGAAGTGCTGCTGTGTTTACTGTTGATGCTGTGAGGGGCCATGTTGATTTTGTCACAAGACGGATTTGTGTGTGTGTGTGGGGGGGGGGGGGGGGGGGGGGATTTGAAACAAACTTCTTTCACGTTGTCATTATGGGGTATTGTTTGTTGAATATTGAGGAAAATAATGAATTTAATCCATTTTGGAATAAGGCTGTAACATAACAAAATGTGGAAAAAGTGAAACGCTGTGAATACTTTCCGGATGTACTGTATGCACTAGACTAATAATTGTTGAGTTCCTATGATTTTATATATATTATATATATTATATATATATATATATATATATATATATATATATATATATATATATATATATATATATATATATATATATATGGATTTACACTGTCAAGTTTAAATCACTTATTTCTTTCAGTTACCAAACCAAAATAGACTACACATTCAATTAGGACAAAAGTAATGGTGCCCTATACAAGTGTATGTCTAGGGTAGACGTGTTACTGTTTAGTCGCTATTATGTCATTTTCAGCTCTCTTTGCCTTTTATGGGGGTTTTGCAGGAATGGCTAAATGTAAATGTGGCGTGAATAAATGCTTGGTATCTATAAACATATGAAGATAATCAACAAGTTTGGTAAACAAGGCTTTCAATTTTTTGTTTGGATCGGATTTACAAACAACTTTTTTTATTATATAAGTGTAAATAAGTGTAAATTACTGGGAGAGCCAATCTGTACTTTTACAGTCTATTTTATGCTATCTGAAATGTATTTCCGAAAGCACTGGAGCTCACCGTTGGTGGTCAGGATTATGGGTCTCTTGGTCGTGCTCATTAAAGACTTCACGGCTGCGAGAAACCCCACATCCTCCTCGAAGACGATATCGACCTGCAGCACGCAAACAGATCTTTAAATCAGGACAGAACTGCACATTAAATGTTGTAGTCTAATATGTAGCATGCTATTATTATTTATTTTCCCATAACAGCATGCTATAGTAGCTATAAACTGTTAAAGTGCTGACACAGGAGACTACAGAAACTTCATCATATCAATGTACCAGTCCCTGTGAATGAGCTGCTACTATAGAAACGATAACGTAGTAGAACGAGCGCGTTAATATAAACCTGCGCTACTTTCACAGCTGCTGTTACAGAAAATGAATCAACACCTTCTGACCAATCAGGATTCACCTCCTCAAACAGAATGAGTGATATCGGTGCCGTCTTCTCCGTTTCGTCCAAGGCACCATTTTTCTTAAACTCAGACTGGTCCAGTGTGACCTCTTCAGCAGCTGTAAAAGACCAAGGCTTTGTTTCATTTTATGTAGAAATATATATCTTTATAAATAAAAGACACGTTATTCCAAAATGAGGAACTCGTAGAACGAATGTTCCCTCACAACAGGGTGCCAATATTTTTGCTGTACAACTGATTTCCTATATACTGTGTGTGTGTGTGTGTGTGTGTATATATATATATATATATGCACATATACCTAACCTCTTGTGTCTTGAGGAAGTTCAGAGTGTTTGTTCACAAGTTTTCCAGTTTTCTTAAAGTAACGTGTAAAAGTGACGGACTTCTGCGCGCCGGCACATTTCTTTCTGGAAGCAGCTCGAGGGATCACTGACGATTTTCTGCAGGAGGAGACGGATTTCTGTGGAGCTTCTCCTAAAACACACATGTTTACGTTTATGTTTCACATTAAGTCCTGGTTCAGTGTGAAATGAAAACTTTCAGGATAGTGGAAGGTTGTAAAGATTTTCAGGCAGTAAACAGGAAGTGGTAATGGGGTTTTGTTTTTGTCTGTTAAAACTAAATTTACATTTAAACTGATTCCTAATGAGCAAACCAGAGGCGAGGTCAGCAAGGAAACACTCCCTGAGACAACATGAGGAATAAACCTAAAGAGGAACCGGACTCATCTGGGTGACACTGTATAGTGCGATTATAAATCCTTCCCCTTATATAACTATGTACTATAGAGTCAAAAAGTGCTAACTGTGTAAACATGAACTTACGAGCAACTCAGGAGTATGAGCATCAGAGTCATTTCTGAATTCATTATAGTTTAAATTAAAGTCTGTTGTATCGAACTGAAGTTATTAACTGTTCAATGATGGAGACTTGAGCGCAAAACTGTTCTTAGCAAATGCAGTCCTTTTTAAGTATAATTTTGAATCTATTTGAATGATACCTATTGATCTGTGGACTGTGCACTTAGTTACAGCAGTGCGCTGAGAATCTTTAAAATAGTAAACAAATAATTTCTATTCATTTTTGCTAATTGACTATTTAGGATATTTTTTGTTTTGGTTGATTTAAATTTTTTTGGTATTATTGTTCAGATGGACACAGATAACTTGCTGGTTCTGAATTATTTACAAATACACTTTTTTTTCTTCTGTATGTGCTGGACCAACAAGTCCAATCCCACCTCGACGGGTCAGAGCCATTTTGTCGGCGCAATGTTAGGCAGCTGGTTTTAATGTTATAGCTGATCAATATAGTATCTGAATGCAAATACATATAAAAAATTACATAAATAATCAGGAAATAATTCTAATAAGCCAAGAATTCGATATTGCCAGAGGCAGCTAGTTATATTTATATTCAACAGCAGTAGAATTAATAAAATAGCATCACATTATACATTCATTCATAGAAAAACCCCAAATAAACAGATGTTAAAGTGATCAAATAGACACAGTGTAGGTGATAAATGTGTGTGAACTCACGTGATGCTGCAGCAGGTGCGTGTGTGTGAGAGACGGAGCGCTGGGGCATCCCCACCTGGTGAGACTGAGTCGACTCTCTGAGCTGAGACAAGACAAGACGACCAGAGCGCAGGGACGAGCTGTTCACCTCCAGTACCTACACACACACACACACACACACACACACACACAGATGTAAGCTCAGTGTGTGTGTGTGTGTGTGTGTGTGTGTGTGTGTGTGTACATGCGTGTGTGTGTGAATACACCTTAAAGCCCAGCTGCTCTGCACAGGCGAACACAGTGGCGCTCTTTCCAGCTCCTGTAGGTCCATGGATCAGCAGCGTGTTACACAGCTCACCCTCACACTCCTCTGTCAGGGGATCACCTTCGAAATCCCCGAAATCCCACAACCCTAAACACCATCACAGCAACAGGCAGGTGCTACAATGCTAATGTAGCTAACAAGCACTGGAAGTGTACAGTATGGCCTCCAATTTAGCCTCATGCACACACATGTATGTCTAATTCACCACACTGTGTTGAGCTCATGCTGTTGGTGGTGTGTGTGTGTGTGTGTGTGTGTGTATGTGTATGCCTGTGATACCATTGCTCTCCCCCTTCATTCGACGCTCCTCTTGTCTTTTCCTTCTCTCCTCCACATCCGCTCTTATCCTCCACTCCTTAAGCCAGCTGTCTCCATGGCAATAATAAAGATTATAAACAAAAATGACCAGGGAATCTCAGAGTCTCTATTAGAAGTTGTTGGGTTTTTAAAAAATAAATAAATAAAACGAACAAATTACATGATGAAAATGAACAAAGAATACATATTTCAAGTAATAATTAAGAAAATATTTAGATAATAACACTGTACTAAAAATTATCAACTTATATTTTTATTGTGAAGTTTTTATTTGGGATTAATAAAAGTACTTATATTTATCAAAAGTATTATTTCTTTATTTTTAGTTATATAATACCTCTTTTTTTAGTCAATAAAAATAAATAAAATTTCCCAGACATTCTTTTAGCCCATATTAGAGTTTTGTTTTAATAAAAATGGCCCTAGAATACAGTTTTTAAATACTTATAATTAAGAAAGTAATTACAAAAATTTAAGAATATTCCAGGAAATATTAATTTCAAAAAATCTGTGTTATGCTATTTTAAAATATAAAAGTATTTGTAATTTTATTTGGATAAAAAAAGCATTATTTTAAGAAGTTTTAATTAAAAAATCATTTTTAAAAACTTAAAACTTATTTAAAGATGTATTATAATTGTTTTTAAACAGAACTTGTAAGAAATTAACAGGGATTATTTAAAATTATATCAACTCACTGTTCAAGGCTGTATTTGAACTTTTAATTAAATTATAATGTTTATATATATATATATATATATATATATATATATATATATATATATATATATATATATATATATATATATATATATAAATATAATGGGTCAAAAATTGAGATGCAGGATTACAAAGAAATGTAAATTAATTAAAAACGCTGAAATATTTACATTATTAAAATATGTTTTAAATGATAAACCATAGCGGTTTCAGGTTTTAATGCTCATCGTTCTGTGATTGGTTGATTGTGATACGATTCTCATTTGAATAAAAATAAAAAATATAGGCCTAATGGTGTGTACACCTGACACCAGGTGTGAACTGACATGAATTTTAAAACTGTAGTAATATAGACAGTGTCCATTTTGTTTGTCCGTCGTGTTTTTCACGCTTTTATGGAGTAAAATTTTGGGATTGTTTTATAAAATGTTTGTCTTTCTGATAAGGATGGTGATGGTGTTAGTTTTGTGTAACTGATTATCGCTCACCTGTACAGCTTCCTCACTGCGGCCGAGTTCCCGACGACTTCATCAGAGCTCCGAGGACGATATTTCTCCGTCCAGGGTACATAGTCGTCGTCGTGTCTCACATGTCCATCGTCCCGACGTGACGTGTTCCTGCTGACTGCTCCGTGTCCAGAGCTCACAGGACCTTCTGACCTGTTTACCGTCTCTGAGTCGTCCAGACTCGGGCACTGGCGCTTGCGAAGACGTCCATCACCTTCAGATTCTACTTCATGTTTGCGCTTTCCGGCTGCCGGAATGCTTTTACTTTCGCCTGAAGGAAATTGAGAAAAGTGACAGAGGGACCAAAATCAGCTTTGATCACGCTTTGCCTTGTGTTTATACTTTTCATAAAAGTTGAGATTATTTTACGCAAACACTCAGCATGTCTCTTCAGCAGTGTCTGCAACGAGCGTCGAACCGCAAAGTGTGGGTTCTGAACCTGGACCAGCTTCAGAAATTCCTCTCGGGTGTGAGCGTCTTTAAAAAACCCAGTGGAGCTCTGAAATTGACGTGGGAACAACAGCAAAAAAAAGTCAGAAAGCTACACATCTGATGACATCACAACACAGTTCAGTTCTGCATTCTGATTGGTCAGGATTGTTGATTAATTCTCTAGAACAGCAGCTCTGACCGGAGCGCAGGTTTATATTAATGCGCTCGCTCTAATACTTTATCGTTTCTATAGTAACAGCTCATTCACAGGGACAAATTTACTAAAGAAAAAGAATTGATGATGTGGTGAAGTTTTCCATATAGTGAAGGAGACGTTCATTTATTAACATTTATGGAAAGAGTCTCCAGTGTCAGAGTTAAAGATTTCTCTGACATCTTCAGGACTTTTTTTGTCTTATTAATGTCAAGAGATAATAAACAGAGGCTGAAGAGGGAACAATTGTTTATGGCTGCTGTAGGCTAACATGAGTGAGATCTTGTTTTATGGAATAAAACACCTGGTGACGTGCTGTTATAGAAAAATAATCAACTCCAGGTTTGGAACAGTAACCCCGGCTTCATCACACCACCCTATAATCGGTGTTGGAGCTTCACCCTTGCTCGGTGACCCAGTGATGTGGGTGTAGATTTGGAATTGTTGGTGTTGTTTTCACTCTCGTTCTCTTCATGTTCACGGAGACCACTTCTTTCTGCACGTGATCCACCCCTACTTAGACTTCGAACTTCATCTGCCAGGATGGATGGCTGCCGATGAGAAGAAGTGGTGGATTCTGACTTTATTTCAAGTCCTTTATTTTGTCTTCGAGACATCTCCATGTGGAGGAGGAGACCTTGCTTTGGAGAACATTGTACACTATGGGTGGTCGGAGGTCTCGGGTTCTTTATGGTGGATGTGTGGGAAAATTTCTGATCATCATCATCATCAGGTCTGATTACATTACACTCACTCAACATAAGATCAAACTTTTTGCACCTATTTGCTCTTTTGAGTTTGTTGATCTTTGGTTTTTCAGTACTGCTCTGTTCCTGGATCTGGATCTTCTCACCTTTGACACTTTTATCGTCACCTTTAAAGCTCTGTGAGATGCAAGGAGACTCGACTGAAAGTGATTTCTCTTTACAGGACGCCATTTTGGAAGGAGTCCATATTCCTGATTATAAAAGGTAAACATACACATTAGCATCTTATTGCTTGTATCGTTATTAGCATCTTACTGCTTGTATCGTTATTAGCATCTAAGCCTAATTTCGTGTCTTAATTTACCATAACATAACAATATCTTTAATAATCGTGTGACTAAATCCTTCTTATCCTGCCTTGAGAAATTAAAATAAACGTATTACCTAGTAGCGAAGTTATCTTGTGTTTTGTAATGCTAGCGCGTTCGCGCCGGAGAGGATGACGTCGTATTGACCAATCACAACCCGGCTGAGCGATGACGTTAGAACGTTCGTGACGTAGCCCGCGATATTTTACCGGTACATGTAGTTTTTACATCGAGATTAAACTACAACCCGAGGGGAAAACCACACGTAATGAAAACTAAACACGATAAAACTACAGAAATACTGTAAAATTATATAGAACATATTGAAGTGAGTTGTTAAAAAAAGATGTTTACTTCTGGAATCAGCGTGACGTGACCACCTCCTTACTCCAAAATAAGCATTGCTTTAAAAAATACTGATTTCTTTCTCCTCTCTTTATTATTATTTTTTTTTTAATTTATTTATTTATTTATTTATTTTGACAAATTAGAGTAAAGTACAATTTATGAAAATGTGATATAATGCTTGTAGGATTTAATTAAATAAGTTCATCAATAAAAGCACAGCATCTATGATTTATTTATATACACATATATTTAAAAACAAACAAACAAAAAAAACAAGAAATGTATGAAATATTACAATCCAATGGTTTGGATCAATTAGACCCGTTGGGGGGGGGGGGGGGGGGGGGGGGTGTCACGGAGAGATCGGAAGGGGGGTGCAAATTGTTTTAAAAAATCACAGACAGAGCATCATTTAGGTGCTTGGTGTATTTTATTGCTTTTCAAATAGAATGTGCATGAATGAAAAACCCCACATTCCTTCTCCTTCAGTATTTTCTCCTTCAGTATTTCCAGCTGTCACTGCAGATAAGTGTTGTCAACTTCACTTTTTTGAAGAAGAAAAAAAAAAATCACCTAACGACAGATCTAGTGACTTTTTGGACAACCTTTAGCGACTTTCCAAATGTGGCCAGTACTGTCCTGCAAGCGCCAAGTCGTGCTTTCCCGCTGCACTCACACCTCTCTCTGCGTCTGCTTTGTTCAGTGAGTGTGTGAGAGCCGGAGATTTAATAATGACCTGGATAACAAGACGCGCCCTTCATCCCATCCATCCATCTTCTACCTCTTACTCCTTCTTCAGGGTCGCGGGGGAACCTGGAGCCAATCCCAGTGAGCATCGGGCACAAGGCGGGGTACACCCTGGACAGGGTGCCAGCCCATCGCAGGGCAACAATCACATACACACTCACACACCCATTCATACACTACGGACACTTTAGACATGCCAATCAGCCTTCCATGCATGTCTTTGGACTGGGGGAGGAAACCGGAGTACCCGGAGGAAACCCCCGCAGCACGGGGAGAACATGCAAACTCCGCACACACATGGCCCCGGCGGGAATCGAACCCCGGACACTCGAGGTCTGAGGTGAACGTGCTGCCCTTCATCCCAATTTACATCATTCATATGTGAATGTTTTTAGAACACAAGAGGAATGGAATGCAACATGTTTTACATGTAAAATAGTTCACATTATTACAGCCTAGGTCTCTTGTTCAAAGTAGTTATAGTGTTCAAACATTTTTGATCATTCATGTTCCATACCTGTCCGTTATATAGTTTTATAAAAGTTATTTATAAAAAAAATCATGTTATGAAAAGTAATTTTTTTTTAAAAAGTACAAAAACAAACAAACAAAAAATCTATCTATCCATCCACCCTTCAAAACAGATTATAGATTAGGTATATATATAAAATGCTTAATTATACCTGGTTTCCTTCAATGGGGGGGTTGGGGTGGCGTGCCACATGATTGGGGAGGCTTTAGTTACAAGAGGTTGAGAACCTCTGGATTAGACATTATTTCATGTTTATTTATTATATTTTTCTGTAATTTATGTATTAGTAAATTTTTTAAATAATCCTTTCACATCTCCTACTTTCACGAATTTAAGTGATTTGTATTTAAATCCGAGGTGATATATATTTGTTTATAAATTAACTTTCCAGCGACGATGAAATTCTTGATCCTGACGTCACCTGAGGGTTTTTTTTTCCATCTGTGAAATAAACAAACAATTCATCAACACACCGAACTTTGTAAAACACGACGTGACCAAACACTTAGTTTCCATTTAAAACATTTTTAATTTGTCATATTTCCACGTTACAGGGAAACCTATGAAATTTTTTCGTTTACAATTTGAAATATACACTGTATACTGAGTGAAGGGGAAAACGAAACAAAACTGAGTGCTTTGGCATTTTATAAAGTACGACACACTTATTCACCGGAATTGAGCTTAACATCCTGATCATCAGATTATCAAACTATTCTAGCTTTGTGTTCGGTTGTTTGTGAGAAAAAAAATAACCTGAGGGACGACGTCATGATGCTCCGCCCCTCTTTTCATCCATCCATCCACTTGTTAATTTCTAAAAGCAGTCCAATTTTGGGATTTTGTTCCTCGTGCACCTTTAACCAACCGTAAAGGCAAAAATACAAACGAGAGCTCGGATCATATTGCTGATTAATTAAGTAATTAATTAATAATGCTGAGACGGAGGCAAAGTGCCGCACTCAGAGAGGACGTCGTAATAAAAATAATAAAAAGATAGTTTCTGTGTCAAGAAAAAAACAAACAAACAAAAAAAAAAACACACTAAACAAGTGAATTGCTAACGGACTGTAAAAAAAACAAAACAAAAAAAAACCCAGGACTGTCAGATTGTCCTTTCTAGAGTTAATTATAACGACAGAAAGGAATCTGGAGACAAACGCACAGAGAAAACAAACTAAACATAACCCAAACAAACAGAAATGGAGTCTCAGTGTTGTGTGTGATACAAAAAAACAGACAAAACAAAAAAAGGCGCAAAAAACTGCTTCAGTCCTTAAAACTGGTGTTTCAGTCTAAAACGTCATTTTGTTACAAAATCTTCTCTAAAATCAACTCGGCTCTGGATCAGAACTGTACAATTTGTTTGTAAACTCTAGACAAACAAATAAGAGTCGTTCAGGGCTGCACACACAATGTTCTCTGCCGCTGTGCTGTCAATCATCTACCTCTTTTTTTTCTTCACTAGAATACCAGAAAGAAACCCTTCATAGAATTGAGGAGAAATTGACGTCCTAGTGAAATCTCAAGCTGCCTGGCTGCGTGTTGTCTGTGAGCGCTGGAAGATTCTCCACCTTTAAGAAAATCATTCTCACGAAAAAGAAAATTAAATTGTAAAGCATTCTAGAAGTTGGGTGGAAGGAAATGGTACAGAAAATGGTATGTTTTTCTGTTCAAATCTGGAGAAAAGACAAAACAAAAATAAAAGAATGCTTTCTAGATTTGCACAGAAAACTGATGGATTATTTTTAGTTTTTAGAATGTCAGCATCTAGTCTTAGACTATAATCAGCCCGTACAGATGTTTTGTGATTGTTGCAGCAAAAAAACGCTTGATTTTACTGCGGCTTTTTTCCAAATCTGCGATGCAATTTGCGGAGTTTTCGTGCTTTTCTTTGCACACTCTTTCAGAGTGATGTTTCTTGGTAAATGAGACCTTTTAAACTGTACTCATGTTCGACGTACGTGAATCGAAGATGTTGTGATGACGTCACGACACGTCTCGGCCCAAATCTGCAGAAAATCTGTTGTAATTTTGAAAAACTGCAAGCTCCTCAGAATATTGCGGAATTTGCTTGATTGACTCAATAATTTTAGCTTCAACTCTAAAAGTTTTATTTCTAAATGTTTTAAATTTAGAAGTAAAAAAAACACTTTCTGGAAATAAAAAATCTTTTCTGGAAATTTCAGAAGTGATTTCTCAAACCCTAGGGCTGTGCTAATTTTCAGAATGTAACACTGAATTTTAACCAGCTGTTAAGAGATCATCAGCTTCAGTTAGGTCCAGAAAACCAAATAGTTTCAGCACTTTTCTAGTATCATAAAAATACAACCTCCAGTCTTTTCAAGCGCTGGCCTCAAATTTTCAACCCTTAAGTTCTCAAAGCTTATGAATTCTATTTCAAAAAACAAAAGTTTAAGCGTTTTCTGGAATCAGAGAAGAAATTCCACTTTCAAATCCCAGAATATGAGCTGGTCTTGTGTGACTGGCTGAGAAGGCTGCACCTTTACCAACAGCTGCAGAAATTTCAGTGAAATCTAGAAAAGCAAAATACAACAAAAAAAAAACAACAAAAAATCCCCCAAGACCCAACTGTTTCTATGATTTCTTAAATCATTCAAAGATTGATTTTTTTTTTTGAATGGCCCAAAATGTTTTAGTTTCAGTTATAAAACATTTATTTCTAGATGTTTTGATTCTGGAAATCCCATCCCTAGTCAAAGTTGTGATGATTCCTAGCAGCAGGCGGTGTGTGAATCCAACGACTCTTTAGGTCTAGATCTAGAATTAACCACTCTAGCAGTCCCCTACCCCCACCCGGGGTCGTAATGATTCGGTGCTGAACCACAGCGGAGCTGATTTTTGGAGATCCGAAGGCGTTCAGTCAGTGACGCCACTCTTGGTGCGCTTGCCGTGCAGGGAGAACCCCGATGAGACGGCATGGCCATTACAGGCACTCTCCTCCGGCTTGGGCAGCTCGGCCTGGATCTCCCGTAGCCGTGTCAGGGCCCGGTCGATGGTCGCTGTGGTGACCAGGTTGAAGTCGTGCATGCTGACCAGGTGAAGCAGGAAGTTGCGCCACAGGTTCCTGTGTGCGATGTGAGGACCACAGTTCTCCACAAACAGCATGATGGCCTGGTTCATCTGGTTATCTGCTATAAACCTGGACAGAAAGTGATACACTTCGTTTCTCAGACTGCTATATACAATTTTTTTTTCTTTTGGTGTATTTTCCAAAATGAAAGCCTCAGGCTTACCCATGCTTCATGACATGGAGGTTCCACAACTTCATCACCTCCTTTTCTCCTTCGTTGACGTCTGTGAACTCTTCAATTTGCTGCAGATCAAGAAACGCTCGTTTATTAAAGAATCTAGGGAATGAGTTGTTACTATACAATAACGTATTAAAATAAACACACAGATATATAAACCCGTGATTCGAAGCCACGCTACTTTCTGACCAATCAGAATCTCCGAGTGGCGCTCTCTTACTGTGGAAGTTTTCTCTCTCAGCCACTCGGGGTCTCTCTCATCTTCACTGTCCACGTCCATTTCCTGAGGGCGCAGCGGCATGCAACTGTCGCTGTGGAAGTACAGGCGGTTGTGTCCACTCACGTACGTCCTCTGCTGCTCTGGCTCTCCGTCCTCCGACTCCAGGAATTCTGAGAGGCTTGGCTTCGTGCGCTTGGGCCTGATGAACACAGCCTTCAAGTTAAGCCATCATTGTAACTGACTTTGAGGTTTTAACGAGGCGGTTTTCTGATTGGCTCGTACCTGCAGACGAGGATGTGTGTGACGGCGGTCCTCTTGACGGGGCCATTGCGGCTGAAGGCGAATCCTGGCTGGCTGTGGATGTCCTGAGGATTCCCTACGTACGAGCCGTCGTAACACTCGTTTATGGACACGTCTATCCTCGCCCCTTTGGGATGAGGCTGAGAGGGGAAAAGCACAAAAATGTGAAAATGTTCTCTACAGATAACAGGTACTATTTGGACAGGACTGGTTTTCCAGACATTCCGAACCCCTGTAGTAATTTGGATAGACTCATGGGGATTGCGTGACCCGTGTATGAATCGCACAGATGGGCATGTCTTCATTATGTACTACACACACAGATGCCTCATTTTAACACACACTGATTATTCTGATCTTTATTGTTTGGTTGAAGTAGGGGGCATGGCTATGCTGGATCACGTCACATGACCATACCATACATGTATTCTGTACCTGTTTTAAGAACTTCCCTAAAACCCTTAACGTGGTGTATATTTTTATTGTTCTGTGTTTTAAAGTATTTAAAGGGAACTAAGCAACAACAACAAAAAAAGTCAATTCATTTCATGTGCATTCCCGTAAAAAATGTCGGAACTGGTTGAATCTCAAAGGTACTTCCATAATCGTTACATTCCCCACCTCCACGTGGACAACTAATACCGTCTGAACAGGGCTTTAGAATAAAAGGTTTGATGCAGGTTTGCTATGGTCTGTTGGTTTGGAAATATGCCCAGTTGCCATGGTAACCATGGACTTATAAATGGTTTAACTAAAGAGTGTGCGTTATTATTTACTCATATATACAAATCCACATTGTATCTCAGATTAGCAAGTCCTGAGGGAATCCCCAGTGCAACCTGGACTCACCACGTAGTTGAAGATGAAGCGGCTGTGTGAGAGTTTGAGGTGCTTGAGGAGGCTGTAGAGCTTCTGGCAGTTCAGCGTGCACCAGGGACAGTGCAGGTCGTCACGGGCCTCTGTCTGCTGCCGCGTGTTATTGTTGTACAGAAACTACCATGAAAGGAAGAACATCTGTTGTGAATTTATGTCTTATGATATATTTTTTAAATGTCATGGTGGCA
Organism: Ictalurus punctatus; assembly: GCF_001660625.3. Taxonomy (NCBI): domain Eukaryota; kingdom Metazoa; phylum Chordata; class Actinopteri; order Siluriformes; family Ictaluridae; genus Ictalurus; species Ictalurus punctatus. The sequence goes on along the minus strand of NC_030427.2, from coordinate 16,187,529 downwards.
AGACCATGAAAGAAGAAGCACCTGATAGAAAATGCGGAGCTTCTGTCTGGGCTCAGAGACGGTCTGCTCTCTCCTTGTCTGAACACCACCTCCACCTCCACAACCTCCACCTCCGCCTGTACTGCTGCTGTTCACCGAGTCTTTCACTACTTTTTTATGAGCACAGAAACTGCTATATAATCTGCTTTTTTTTTTAAACACACTTATAATAACAGTTATGGTATTAATTTGTACTTTACCCGCAGGGGCAGATCTGAGGGTGGGAGTGCGAATTTCAGGGCCGCTGGTGTCAGAGTTGCGTGTGGACAGCGGTTTAGCTACAGGAGCCGTCGAGGGGTCGTTTGGGTCACCGGTCCAGCGTAGTGTGAACTGTAGAGTTGGTCCCTGAGAGAACGTTTCAAACGGAGGCAACCTCTGGAAAATAAATAAATAAATAAAGATGACAAGAATACTGTTTAGTTACACAGTGACATTCTCATATAACAGTCACACGAATGACAGGCTTATATTAATGTGCTCGTTCTAATATGTTACTGTTGCTATAGTAACAGCCCGTTTGCAGGGACTTGTACGACGGATGCTTCAGTAATAATTATCTAAGACTTATATTAAACTGATTTATAAAACAGGTTTTTAAAAAATCTGGACAGAATACGCCCACAAGCGGCAAACAACAAGCAAGGCAAGTGACTTGTTCCTTGGTAGAGTGAAGGTGTGTACTGTGTACACTTCATAACAAACAACTCCACTTAGAAAAACATAGATGTTTATAAATAAGTGAAAAGCACACCTTTCCATCCAGGATGGTTTCCCAGGTGGCTCTTTTCTTACTGACAGGACAGTCTTCTATCTGCTGCATCGACACTTCGTATTCACCATCCAGCAGCTGCAGACGCCTGGAGCAAAACACACACACATGCACAAACACATGCGCTCACAGTCAGGACAAAGAGAAGGAAGGACTCGGCGTGTTAAACAAGATGCTCGTCTCTCACCTGTTCTTATCAAACACGGTCATCTGTGCGACGAACGTCTCCGTGGCGTTTCCCTCGTCATCACGGTGAGACACGCCCCTTTTCTTCCTGCTCGATAGGTCCTCCTTCACATCTACAATAATTATACAAACAATAAAAAACATATTCAAAATACTCTAACAGTAAAGGTAGCTGTGATCACTGGTTTAAATAACACTTTATATATTTTTAAGTCCAGCTCAGAGAGCACACAAAAATACATCAATGTCATCCCTGAAGATATTTCTGAACACTTTCAGTTTCCCTTCTTAGTAAAACCATTAGTTTGAGTTGCATTCCCAATCACACCGTTTCTCTGTAATCCTACGGGAAGAGTCCGCTTTTATGAAGAGCTGTTTTTTTTTTTTAGCTCAAGGCTCTTCTATATGTTCCTCTAAACACATTGAAAAGTACTCCTAAAAGTTCTTCCATATACCTTGAAAAGTTCTTCTAATCACTTCTAAAAGTTCTTCAATACACTTCAGAAAGATCTGCTAAAATTCTTCTAAACACTACTAAATCCTTCTAAAAGTTCAATTAAATGTTCTTCCATACACTTTGAAAAGTTCTTCTAAACATCAGTCAGGCTGCACTTCAGGGAACATGTGAGAGAAACAAACATGGAGGACAGAGCGGCGAAAGTTGAGTCTTGTTAGTGAGCGAATATGAGAAGATTTACATGGTGTGTGTGTGTGTGTGTGTGTGTGTGTGTGTGTGTGTGTGTGTGTGTGCGCGCACGCAGACCCATGTTCTCATCTGTCTCTCCGTTGACGTAAGCGCTGGAGTGTGTTTTTCCAGGCCGGGACACTCGAAACAGCAGTGAGTAGGACTTCACCATGTGGCTGTTGCTGGGCTCGAACTCGGTGCTGGACACGAGTAGCGTGGGGAATGACGCCGGCTTCGTCTGCTTCACATCCGGGTTCAAAGGCACCTGCTTCTTCCCTGTAGGCACTTGCTTTATGGGGCAGCTGACATCCTGCACAGAGAGAGGCATAAAATAAAGAACAAACCGGATTAAAACATTTACCTGTTAAGTGAATAAATAAATATTTAAAAATTTAATTTAATAAATTAAATAACTAACTAACTAAATAAAACTTTGAATAAATAAACAAATAAATGTGAAATAAATGCCTAAATAGATAAATAAAGATTAAAATACATAAATAAATAAATTTGTAATATTACTTTAAAGTAAGCGAACCTTTGCAAATAAAACCTTTAAAAGAAACAAGAAAATTAACATAATAAAAAAAATTACAATAATTAATTACAAACTAAATATACAAAATTTCAAATAAATAAACAAGCAAATCTAAAAAAATTTTTAATTAAGTAAAACTTGTATATACAATATATAAATAAATTTAAAGTAAATAAAGTAAATTACAATAAAAATACACTTAAATGTAAAAACTAAAAAAAGAAAAAAAAACTTTTAATAAATAAATTTTGAATAATTAACCAAATAAATTAATGTTTAAATTTAATTAAATAAATGAGCAAACTAATTAATCAACAAATTAAATAAGTAAAACTTACAACATAGTAGTAAAAAGAAATAAAGTAAATAAACTATATAAATAATGCTCACAATAAATAAATTGAAACTAGATAAGCTAAATAAATAAATAAAACAATAAATAAATAAAGTCAAACCGTTTAATGCAGAAGGGTGTGATGGTATTCTGAAGTGTACGTGATTGCTCTATTGTGCGTTTTAAAAATAACTCACCTTTCGCTTTTTATGGCAGACTTTGACGAGTAGCACCTCGAGAGAAACCGAGTTTTGCTCGTTTTCTGAGTTTTGACATGGCTTATCTATGAAGTGGAAACAGAGGTGGGAAAAAGCAGAGTCACTTTTACCACCACAGAGTTGATTATTTAACAGCACAACCCCAAGTGTTCTATTTCACTTAGACCACAACCACCTACCTATTTTTATTAATTACACTGTAAAGCAGCATTACTGAGTCCCTCAGTAATGATCTGTTATTATAGAAACGATAATGTGTTAGAAAGAGCACATTAATATAAACCTGCACTTCTGTCAGAGCTGCTGTTGTAGAAAATTAATCAACACCCCCTGACCAGTCACAATCCAGGATTCAACAGTATTGTGGTGTTTTTTAAAAATTATTATTTAAATAACTCACCGTTTTTATAAAAGAATCCAGTAAAGGTGAGCTGCAGGTGTGATGATAAACTGGGCGGAGGGAAAAAAAGCAAATCACTAAACACCTGTAAAGCAGTGTGTGTGTGTGTGTGTGTGTGTGTGTGTGTGTGTGTGTGTGTGTGTGTGAGAGAGAGACAGAGGGAGAGAGATATTCTGTACCTGTGTGACTCCTGATCACCTTTCATCTTCTCGACCTTTGCCAACAGGTTGTCCACTTTAAAAGCTTTCCTACACATACGGAGTGGTTATAGCCATGTTATAAATGACTAATTACAGCTCTTATGCACTGTTAATAAAGCTGAACATGACATCATCATCATCATCATAATCGTCATCTTGTGTTCAGTGTAGAGAGTGTTAGTTACCTGTTGGTGTTTGTACGAGAGTTTCTGTGGGACATGAACGTGAGACATCTGTGTAGCAGAATCGGCTGTGGGAGAGAGCACACACAGACAGAGTTTTATTACAGTAGTATATCACAGAGAGACAATTCTCTCATTCTCAATAAGTTCATGAACAGAAGTGTTCCTCAGAGGATCAGGACCGGGGCCATACAACGATACGATATCGCGATAAATTACGTCACGATACAATTTTCGGTGATTATATATATATATAATATAAAACTGC